>NW_022474700.1:51729-322581 GCF_009176365.1 Aspergillus alliaceus
CACCGGGGAGGCACGCAGTACACTGACGGGGCATTCTTCTTCTGTTTACAGTGTGGCGTTCTCCCCAGACGGTAAAGTTCTGGCGTCCGCCTCCGACGATAAGACTGTCAGGCTCTGGGAGGTGGCCACCGGGTTCTATCAAGCTCCGGGATGCAACAACGGACACGCACCGACAGACATTGGGGGGCCATTCAGAACTGAATGGATTTAGATGCAAACTCAGGTATCTTTATCAAAAAGCTTGGGTCGCCTTAGAAGGAGAGAATCTACCGTGGCATCATGCTGAGTTTCGTGCATTTGTTTGTCATGCTGTCAAGGGTACCCGTCTCTTTGGTAAGCAGACCCACCCGCCCTTCGGCGTGTTGGTCTGCCACACCTCAACGATAAATTTGAAGCTATTCAAGGTCCTATATACCACCACCATGCCTGATTCCTATTCTGATATAGAGACACGTGTCTTAAAGGCCTGTGAAATTGCTAAGTGCCAAAAAGAACCAAATATCTCAGTGTTAGCGCGTCAATTTGACATTCCTTATCAATGACTCCGAGCGCGTATCCTTGGTCGAGCTACACAAAGCACACGTCCTTTCCCTAAAAAGACCCTTGATAATTCACAAGAGAAGGTGCTGATTCGCTGGATTTGTCAGCTTGATAATCTATATAGTTCACCTACAGCCGGAATGATTGAGCAGAGTGCCAACCAAATACTGCAGCGGAATACAACTGACAGGCTACCTTATACAGTTAACAAGAACTAGGTTTATCGCTTTATTAAACATCTTCTGGAGAAGTTTAAGCTTATTTAGCAAAAGCCAAGAGATAAGAAGTGTCTTAATACAGAAGATATAGATATTCTTTAACACTGGTATAATTACTTAGAGTGATTTATTAAGCAGATTCCACCTAAGAATATCTATAATTTTAATAAAACTGGCTTTTAACTAGGACAAGAAAAAAGTCAAAAAGTTATGACTATAAGACCTATACAAGCCTCAAAGAGTAATCTAACTGGAGAAATAGACAAAGTAATCTCTACAATTGAATATATTATAGCTAATGGCTTTATCCTTGCTCTATACTTTATCTTTGAAGAGACATATCATCTTGAGCAGTGGTATGATTCAGATATTCCAGAGAAATATTAAATAGCTCTATCTTCTAAAGACTATACTACAGATAAGATCTGTCTTGACTGGATTCAGTATTTTTACTATTATACAAAACACTGTATCTCTAAAAAAGATGAGATTTAATTACTATTATTTGATAGTTATTGTCACGGGTAAGCCTTAGGCTTAGGGCCCCGATGGCAAGTTGCGATACTATATATACCGCGCCTGGGAAATCAACTCTGATCGGAGTTGATCATAGTGGATCTTTTTACCTAGTGGGAAGATCCTACGTATGGAATTACTAATCCCAGGAGTAATCCTTTACAGTTATGAGTCCTATCTTATCTATAAATTTCTTTAATTCTGCAGATAACACTATATTATTTCTTACTACTCTTCTCCTTATACAACACATCTTGTACAGCCTCTTGATAGACAACCTTTTCAGGTCTATAAACACTTTTATTACAAGAGAAATATCTATCTCATTTAGAGAGATATTCAGATAGATAATAAAAGTAATTTTCTGAGAGAGATTTATTCTATTTATGAGAATACCTTTAAACAATATATAATCCGGGATGCTTTTAAAAAGCGAGGACTATATCCCTTTAATCCAGAGGAGATAATGAAGCCTCTATGTAAGACTAAAGTCTCTATTGTCACAGATTGGACAGCGATTCGGCCTGATGTACGTACAGGATACCCTGACCCAGGTGCATGGACAATCGGCCACCGATGAGGAACATCAGGCCATCAACGGTTTGGTTTCCAACGGGAAATCTGAACCCTTTACGTACAGAATCTTCAGCTATAAATTAACGACTCGTTAGTAGTAGTTGGAGATCAAGAATCAGTCTCCTGTCTGAATAGTATCTACTGCCTGCCTTTGGTCTCTCTCCTTTAGCCTACGTATCCTTACCTAGTTGACAGGTCTTCTACCCTGAATAGTAGATACTCCTTGACATCTATACTGGAGATCAAAATAATCATAACACTATTACCACCACCATTAAGCTTATCATTGCCATCTATAATATAAGGTCTTTGTCAGAGTATTAGCAAAGCATAGAGCTTTATTAATAATAGCCTAGAGCTTAATCAAAGCTTTATATAATGTCTTGACCGTGTATTCCAGAGTTCTCTAGAAACTACAGAATTAGCCGGTCAGCTTAAGAGTGACCTAGAACAACACCTTTAACATTAAAAGCCTCAATATAGAAAGAAATCATAGAGAAGGATCACATAAACAGGGTCTCTAATGGTATATAATGCAAAACGTCGAATTCAAGAGTGTACTCAAGTGGAAAGACAGCAGACCCTTAGGCAGATTAAGAGAACGGAAACTTTGGAACGCGATAAATCACCACCACAGAAAACTACAGGGGATCTACCTAGCGCAGAAGCTAGTCAGGTGGATAAGGAAGGCCCTAGACTACTATTTTGGATAGATACTTAAGGCAATGCGGTGTAAATACTTGAATAGCTTCAAATTGAGGTGTGGCAGACCAACACGCCGAAGGGCGGGTGGGTCTGCTTACCAAAGAGACGGGTATGGTACTTTTCTTCCTTATCGATTATCTGGACGGTCGGGTCTTTATTATTGGATTCTATAGGTATATCATAGACTAATATTCATTATATTCATTAGGTCTTGTTGTGAATTGAGGCTCGACTGGATAAATTACAGAGCTTCAGATACGGAATAAATTCCGTTTAGGGATCAGATTGATTTCCAATTGATCTTCCTCAGAACTACAACAGGTCTCTTATTTCTAATCTCTTTGTTACAGGAGAGCCTGGGATAGTTACGATTTATATACAATTATTTCCTGCAAATAAGAACTATCCAGTGATTTCTAGATGATCTCGTAAATACGGACAGCTTGCCACTTATTCTTCATCTAGATGTTTCTATGCGTAGGGACACAGGCCAAGATTACAAGGCTCGTCATTAATGTTATATTACTTGTTATTACAGTATGCTGTCCAGATCGGGAGAATTATTGTTCCCTTCCATTCCAAATTAAGTTTAGCTTGGTTTCACCTCGGGGTTGCTGAAACAATCAAAGAGTATAAGTAGTGACTCAAGTTTCCGGATAGCCTGTAATCAAGTGGAACATCTCTTGGATATATTCCATAGAATGTGGGCTGAGTAATAATCTTACTGGTTGTAGTATCTTGGCATTAGGGCTGCCCAAACAATGGGGTTATGCTTCGCGTCGCGAACTAGTTTGTATCCATATCTAGAGAACTAATACATCCCTGGGCAAATTGTCGGAATATCGTGAAACATGTAGAGATTACGTGTTCCGGCATACAATACCCTACACATGCATGCATGGCTACTAGAGTAGCATTCTCCTTCATTTCTGTCGATGATGTAGGGTTGCATTGCATCAATTGGAATCCGTCTGGATCCGTCCCGACCCGTTCCGAAAGCCACGCTAAACTCAACGAGACCTTAATAGGATCACGTAAGCAACTTGTCTTTCTGATAACTTAAACTCGATGAGATAGAAAAGCACATTCGAGGACTTGCTGCTACATGAGATTGAGAAATAACAACTCTCAGAGTGCCCGTTGATGAGAAGGGAAAATCATCAGAACTATCAGTGAGTAAAGCAGATGAGTAAGCCAGTTTACTAGACCAGTTTAATATATATGTAGCATGCGAATAGGCCGGACATATGTCTAGGCAGCTTTTTAGAAAGAAAACACAATTGTCCTCACGATACTATCCCGTTTGTCAGGGTATTATTCATTATGGAACGCCGTATCTAGGTATATTAAAGCGTCTTGGATGTTACGTTGCCTGAGAACATTGATTCTGTCCTGATTGACCGAGCGAACTAACTAGTAGCACTGGATACATTGAGATAGTGTGAACGGGGTCTCGCGATCTTTTGGGCAAATAGGACCACTGGGGTTGACTAGCAAAAGCATTCCTCGATCAAACCACAGAGAGAAGGAAACCGCCATTCTGCAGCTTCTGAAATAGCTGTGACGGGTCGTACTTCAGTCTTCACCATAAGATAGTAGCGGACTCTGGATGCATCGTTCATGTACACGAAAGAATTACACAGTCCTCGCTCTTCCCCTAATTCCTTCCACTTTTTCGTGGTGGCGATGGACGCCTCTGACGGCCGCGCCATCACTGGCGCGCTCCCAGTCAATGAGAGTAGTCCACCTTATTCCAGGGCCATTAGCTCTGATTGAAATAGGGAGCTAGAAAGCAAAGGCTTACATTGACCGTTCTCAGGTTGCAGGCCTAGACAATTTCCGCCTTTCTCAATGCCCTACTGGACCGCGGATGCGGAAATTGGTTGAAGAACAAAAGTTTGGTTCGCGTCGGTGGACTCCTTCACTGCGAGCGCTTTTTCCCTCCAGAAATTGTATACGTCTTTGTACAGCTTGGCGTTTATTCTGGAGCTGGCGCCTCGGTAGTCATGGCGTTGGAAGTTTCACATAATTACAAAGTTAGCTATGCACTTGGCCAAAATGCCCATATACGCCAGTCACTTACCGAGGAGAACAATGGGCAGCAGCCGCGCCCAGAATCTTTGGCAGCGCTAGAACTGTACCGTTCGTAGGTGGAACAGCGTTGGTAATTGCTGGTATGTCGTTGAAAGGAGCAAAACAAGCTGGCAGCTCAGAACTGGGCTCAGAGTATATCAAGCCTAGCGTGACAATGTCTAGACGAACAACCAATGCCACGGTAGCCCTCACATCTGAATAGTCACCCTGCCATTCTGCAAATGCTTCAAAAAAGGCAGGGGCTTTTTCGATTTGATATATGCCCACTTGGTGCCATATATTGTGCACGGGATGCTGTACAGGTCGAAACGGGTCACGATGCCTGCAACAGTTATTTAACAGATCCAATAGATGCTGTCCGTGTCTGACCGAAATTTGCACCTCGCCCTTTAGTGCCCAGAAGTGATCGGGCTTTTCGTCCGCATTTGCATTGGCGATGGTCCCGTCTGCAAGCACGATCTTCCAGATATCAACAGAGAGCAGCTATCAGGGGCAAGGACGTTTAAACCTCAAAATCCTTGACGTTATCTGCAGCAAGGTCATACTGGCTTGAGAAATAAAAGAAGCCCCCCCTGGTGATGACTGATCAGGACTATTTCCGTTGGGCAGCATCGAAATCATTGAACGCACCTCCCAGTATCAAGCTACCAACCCCGACTGCTGGAATGCGACCGCCAATAACGCTGATCCTGTGAGAATCCAACCTATTGTACACATCGCCCCACAATGCACGAGGTTCAACGCTCACGATCTGTCTGTCTTCGCTGACAGTAACCTGGTTCAGGGTCCGGAGATCTATCATAAGACCTTGCTGTCCTGTACTGGACCAGCCAGGGTTCGGCGAATGACAACCACTGCGGATGGAAAATGGGATGCGCAAAGAGTGTACGATCTTAAGAGTCACGGCAACATCATGGGCGGATCTTGGGAGGGCAATCAATGCCGACTCGGAACAAGCGGCTGACCTTGGGACATTCGATTATTTCTGCTCCAGAAGAGTAGATACTCACGAAAAAGCTTACCAGTGGGCGTCCAACGCTGTCACTTTGTCCAGGCCATCCTCGATGACGATTCCGAAGAAATAAGACAGCAAGTGGAACGCAGTCTTGATTGACGCGGGCTGAGGGCTCTTGTCTGGATACTATGGTGGCAAAGCCCAGGTCCCTTTCCAGTTTCTCCCGCAGCTGTTGGGCTTGTGTATCAGACAGAGGCTTTCTACAAACGACATGGTGTTAGTTGGAGTCGTGGATGTCAGATTCAACGAGGTTGAATCGAGTGGCAACAAAAGGGTGACGTGAACTTAGTCAGCTCTTATAACTGCTCGACCATAACAGAATCAGAAAAACCAACACGGTTGCTTCATAAGCAGTCAATACTATAACTAGGGGTTTAGAAAGAGCATAATGATAGGGTAGATGGGGGCCGGAAGTCACGGGGATGCAACAAACCCTACTTTCCCGATTGGGGAAATGCATAAATAGCACCTGCTATCTATGTCTTGCCTTTTTGTCAGATTGTCTTCCCTTTATTCTGCATTAATTTGTGAATGCCCATGGGCTGTCCTAAGGTTCAACATGGCCGTGACGACTACTGCAAAGATGACCACCAACGCTTCCCTGGATGTACAGTATGGAGGAAATACCAAGTCAGGCTGGCTGAAGTATCTCCCTGAGTCGTGGCTACCTTTCGTGCAACTGGCCCGACTGAGCCCCCCAGCAGGTCTTTTCCTCATCTTCTTCCCTCACCTTTTTGGGATTCTTCATGCCACCATACACACGGGGCTTACTGCTACTGATGTCATCCGCGCAAGCGCACTGATGTTTGGAGGCAGTCTTTTCGTATCCAACGCCATACACATCTGGAATGACTTGATTGATGCACCCTTGGATGCGAAGGTAGAACGTACCCGCCATCGACCCATTCCACGAGGGGCAGTGTCTCCTACCGCAGCGTTGGTATTCACCATATCTCAGGCAGTTGGGGCGGCACTTTTTCTTCCCCTCATGCCCACGGGGTTTATCCGAACCACCCTTTACTCAATTCCTGGGATAGTGGGGTGGACATATTATCCGTGGGCTAAGCGATACACCTATTATCCGCAAGTGGTACTCGGGTTCTGCCTTTCTTGGGGAATAGTGATGGGATCTCTGGCCGGTGGCTTCGTGCCCTTCACCACCGATGGACTCTGGACCTTCGTGGATCCCTCTAGCTTCTGTCTCTTTGCCGCCTGCACTCTCTGGGCGATAGTATACGACACTATTTACGCACACCAAGACCTATCAGACGACAAGAAAGCGGGGATCAAGAGCTTGGCCGTCCTGTACGAAGGACGGACAAAACCCCTCCTTTGGCAGTTGTTGATGGCTATGACCGCATTGCTAATCATATGCGGTTCGCTCAGCGGGATGTCCATTATATTTTACTCTGTTGCGGTTCTAGGGTCTGCGACCTCGCTTGGTGCCATGGTCTGGAACGTCGACTTGAAGGATAGCCGGAGCTGCTGGTTTTGGTTCAGTAACGGTTTTTGGCTTGCAGGTGGGTCTATTGCGGCAGGGTTGATTATGGAGATACTTAATGTGGGGGTTTGATTGGAGGCGGTTATGCGAACTAGTGGATTGATTGTCAAGCGTTTTCGACGGATTAGCAAGACAACTGTCAGCATGCTGAATATGTTACCTTGCATAAACTAGAATGCCGATTGGATAGTTTCATTTGCAAACTGCTAATACTAGTCTTATTATACTTTAGCTATGTGTGAAAGTGACTCATGAATGTCTCTCTACCGTCGGCTCTCCGGTTCACCGGCGGAAGATTAGTGGACACGGATAAATCCCCACATCTGTCCTGTGAAGATAGGATCACAGGGCCAGTCGCTGAACCTTCTGTTTCTGCGAAGCTATGAGTGCAGATAATTTTAACCAGAACAAGTCCTGCCAATCATATTTTCAAGGATAAATCTAACTTTACCACTGCCGGCTAAAGAATCGATGATACACAGTGTACTCAGCGGTGGTGTTTCATTTTTGGGGCTATTCCTCGAGGACGAGTGATTCTGGGGTCTAGCAGACGACTCTACTACATACAGACACTTCGCCCAATAACTGCGGTATTATCCTCGGCCTGAGAAGTCCAATTCATATGTCGACAGATAAGTATCTGGAACCGTTAATAGATATCATGACAAGGGGCTTTATACACTGCTATGCTATTGTTCCGCCATGCTATCTTCTTAGAGCTGGGGATGTATATTAGCTCAGACGATATGTAACGAGCGAGAGGGTCAATACTCAACCCGTTGACGCGCACGTCTGCATTTCTATCTGTCAATGGCGGCATATGTGACAGACTACTACGTCTCTTGATGAGACTAGAATTGCAGGATATAATGCCACACTGTAAACATTCATGAAAGGCTGGATTGCCTGACTCACAATGATATCCATATCAGCTATGGCAATCGATCGGAATACACAAAATCATTATCACCACTGTACAACTGGCACAAGACTAGACAACAGTCTCCTCTCCTCTTACAATCCCTCTCTCAAATACTACCCGAGAACGCAAAGCAACCTACTCCTTCCAAGTAGCCTTCCATCCATCTTCCCCAAAAGGCCACCCAACAAGCCCAACACTAAGCAGTTTACTTCCCTCAATCTCCCCAGCCCTCGCCTTAAGCTCATCCACATCCCAATTCGCCCACAAAAACTTCCCCCTCAAGAACCTTGCCTCCGAACTTGCAAGCCAAACATAAAAGCTCGCCGGCAACGAAACTACTCTGAATCAGCTTATCATGATCACCCCACACCACAAAGTACGCATAAGTCATAGCGCAGCTTAACTCACCATCATCCTCATAGCCGATTGCCTCAATCCCCCCGGCCTCCCGATTCATATCTGTATCAACAATACCCGGCTGAACATGAAAAACACAAAGATCCGGATTCGCAAACGCAACAGAATCCCAAAGCCGCACAACCCCCATCTTTGCAACGCTATATGCCGCAAACCCGGGTCCAAAGTCCAGATGCGCGGCGGTTGACGAAGTCTCGATGACGACTGCGTCCTTCGCGGCTTTGGCGAGGAAAGCCTGAGCCGTGAATAGTGATCCTTTTAGATTCTGCTCAATGGAGGAGATAAATTGTTCACCGTTAACGTTGGCGATGGGGCCCTGGGGCCCGATTGTTGCGGCGTTGCTGACTAGGATGTTGATTTTGGTGTCGGCAGCGAAGGTTGCGAAGGCAGTGGTTACTTCGTCTTGGTTTGTGATGTCCGTGGGGAATATGAAGATCTCAGTGTTAGGGTATTGGTGCTCTATTGAGGCTTTAGTGGTCAGAAGGGGTTGTTTGCGGCGGCCGAGGAGGGCGATGCGTGATGCGCCTGCTGCGGCGAAGTGGTGGGCTGTTGCGGCGCCGATGCCGGTGCCGCCGCCTGTTATTAGGACTGTTTTGTTTTTGGCAGAGAGGGAGGGAAGGGTAGGGGATATGGAGGGGTAGGCTTTAGAGTGCCATTTTGTTGTTGGGGATGGGAAGGGAGGCATGGTTATTGTTGGAGGTTTGGATTATTGGGAATGATAGAATGGCTTGGTTGTTGCATGGGAGATATGTCTCTGAGCGAAGAAAGGTGATTTTATATAGGGTTGACTTTACATCTTCGACTCCAGGACGGACTTGTACATTTTGTGAAACTAGGTGTGAATATCATATTCGAAAGGCTTGTACTACGTACGAATTCAATGCTTAGGGTTTCGGAGATGCGAAACTGAAGCATTCTTGGCATCTTGACAAAATGTTCCGCCCGAAGAACTAAGTAACTACCGTGTGTTAACTAGTTAGTTACTACTTTAGTTAGCGCTGACAAATGTAGCGTTGCTGACAAATGCTACAAAATGCCATATAGGGATTCGAATTCGCAATTCCCGTGGGATGCAGCGGCCTTACGCAAAATGTGCGACGGAGATGCGCAAACTGTTCTGCGTTGTAGCCTCTGCAATAAACCGTTTGACAAAGGTGGGTCGTCCTTCCACTTATCGCGCGACGGAGACTCTGTACTCACAATGTACTGCTTAGAGTCCACGCTAAAGAGGCATGGATACTACTGCCGCTCTCGACGAGTTGGTACTGCCACCCGGTCTCGTTCATGTGTTGCTTGTGCGAGAGGCAAGGCGCGCTGCGATAACCGACGGCCTGAATGCTCGAGGTGCATAGCTAAGGCTATAGAATGTCATTATCCTGCAAATACGAATGCGCCCAAAAGAAACGGCCCTAGGACACGGCGCGGCGATGATGCGCTGACTGAAGGGGGAAATGTAGCACCTTCGCTCGCACTAGACTTTGGCAGTGTTGAAAATCGTCAAGCAAGCAATGACGATAATATCACTCTCGACAGTACACTTGTAACAGACGCAGAGATCGCGAATATTGGAGGAGAGTACCTTGATTGGGGTATCTCAGATATCAATTTTGTGGACTTCTTGAATCCGCAGATGGATGGTAAGATCCGTTCCATACACTTCATCGAGGTCACCATCTTTAGTGCTTCAGCCGACCTATCGAACAGTTCAAGTACAGGAACCGATCCCTTCTCCCAGTATATCGATGCCACCAATACCAACATATATGCCCCGGCTACTCATTCAACGACCGAAAAGAAAGGCTGGGGCTCAAAGGACCTCGCATCTAATCATGCACACGTTGAAATCATATCTCCGAATGATAATGCGCCACAACACCCTTCCACCCTTTATTCATCCGCATTCAATATCTCATAATGTGGGGAATAACTCCATGGACCCCCTAAGCAACTGTATCAGCTTGGTACATATGATAGATAGCGAGGCCCACACCAGTCGAAAGTTGTTCTGGCAAAAGGTGCGGCTGGAATGCGAACTATTGTGTGAAGAGGTACGTCGAGTTCGCAATAACTGTAGAAAGAGACACCCAAGAGGCTGACAGAAATATTAGCATCGGAAGTTGAATGAATGGGATTTGCTGGGGGCTATGCAAGCCCTATCTATTTATATTCTCGTACGATTAGATGAAGGCGAGACGGACTACAATAATCTTGATTTCCTATTACTCGCAACGGTGACAGTGGGTCTCTCTCCGGCTTCTTTTCCATTACCTAGTCCTAACTATAGTACGTAGATACTAGCGAAGCAACTCTCCCGTAAAGACTTCACGGACGGCACGCGCTCTTCACCAGGCGGGGAAGGTCCGCAAGTCAGCTGGAATGACTGGATATTCGAAGAGTCAAGAAGAAGGTTTGGACCCACCCATTATAGCGCAGTCGACCGACGGTAAAGAGTATTAATTGGTTCAAAGATTGTCCGTGATCTATCGAATTGTGAATATGTTAGTTTACTTCGAGCCAGCGGCAATGTGTGATCTCCCAACGCACCTTATTTTAGCACCACTACCGGCGAGGAAGCAACTATGGGAGGCAGGCAATGAGTCTGCGTGGAGAGCAGAAAGCGACAGGGAACCTGGTGTCCAGACTGCTTTTGGATTGGCCGCAGACGGTGAGCTAGTGAAACTGGACGATGGCCACTTATACAGCAACCATGCGGTATTGATACAAAAGTCCTCGGATGCTAGAGCTTTGCCCAAAAGCACAATAGGTTGGGAGGAATGGTGCTCGGGAATGGATGGATTTGGCGGGCTTGTTATGCTTACTGCTTCCATGATCGTGTAGGGCTTTTCACAAGTCTATAGACCGACCTAGTCGATACCCACTTAGGAAGGTACCGCATAGAACCATACTGATGAGATTCAAGACGTCTGTTAGTCTACGAAATCAACTCTGTGAAGCTTATCTTCTAGGGCAACAGCTCTCCACGGTTATGATTGTCTACCTACTGGTGGTAATGCTCTGTAATATAGTCCTTTTGGTTAGTTATACTGGGCTTGCTGATTAAAGCTAAAAGGGTAAGTTAGAAATATTATATGCTGTTGCTATGGCGTAAGCCCTGTCTTCCTGTTTGGAAGATGTAGTTATACTAATAGTATTGTCTGTTCCATGGTTCAGATTCTCCGCTCTTCAGGTTACGTTGGTTGCGAACATGGCTGATAGGGGTCATCTTAACCAGACGTTGATATGTTCCTCTATGTGGGTTGGAGGGTCATTCTCTGCAAATTAGTGTTGGGTTTGCCGTTATCTAAACACTTGCTCGCTATGGAGACTATCTACAATGCGATCATCTTTTCGGCTTGAAAGGATGAATGATATACTTTCGGTTTGATTGAATGTAAGCCTTTTTTACCTTGAAGGTGCCTAACTAGCCTTTGTTCAAGCTCTTATACTAAAGAATGAATGACTGTAAGAGAAAAGTACCAAGGCCGGTTGGGAGCTACTTGGGGTGCGATGACCGGGAAGACAGCTTCTTTGTCGTTGATCAGAATGAGCCGAACTCAACCGTACCTCGTCTTCGGTATCTCAGCACTCCTATGCACCCCTTCATTAATCAAAAGAATTTGCCAAGAGTACTCGACAGCGGGTCCATATCTAGGCCAGTCGCTATCTCACCTATTGCAATAAGGAATGACTGAACGCTTTTTGAAGAGCACCGAGAGGGGTTAGTACGAGCCTGCAATACAATTATGATATAACGATCTACCTATATCCTATTCGTAAAAGATAAAGCATTTTCAGATAGTTAAGCCTATACAGCGAAATTCAGAGGAGCAAAGTTATCCAAAAACAAAGGTTTAGTACATGAAGCTTGAGGGATATGTCAAAGTATCGAATTATGTACTATCTATCGTGGCCGAACTAAAGGGCCAAATGCCTTGCGCCAGTTTCCACCGACTTTCTATAAAGCTATTAGTTGTCTATTATAATTGCGTCTTAAGGTGTGTGTTTTTGAAACCGTAGTCGTAAATACTCAACCAGCGAACGGCGAAAGCAGTAGGCCAGCCCGAACGCTCAGGAGAACAGAACGCCCCCAAAGCAACTCCACTTATACATTCCATGTTCCCCGGCAGCGGGACATGAGGTATGCCGACATTGCCAAAAGACTTGCGCCGAGAAGCGCAGCCTCAGCGGCAAATATTTCCAAGCCAGCGAAGTTTGTGCCGCCCTGATATCAATTCGACACATATTCTGTAGCATTGTATGCGTTGGGTTACCTACTGTAAGGGGAACGCAAGATACACTTGGATTCACTACGGAGGCATGGTGCACTACCCGATATAGTACAGAGCCTTTGGACAGGGCTACAGGAAGAATTGATCCATAACGATCCATAATGTCGCCCCACTCAACCCCGCCCATGTATAGATCAAGAGATATATGAATCAGTCATTCATCATATTTCATGCTATGCCAAGTGCAGACCGCCAATTACGGCAGACTGGAAGTATTTGGGCCCCAGGAGACCTTCCCACAGTGTTCGCCTTTACACTTACTCTATACAGTTAATTAATCTGTGGATTGCATTCGGGGCCAGTGGGACCTTTCTTTCAGGTTTGGTTGCGTGAGGGTTTGCCAGGCCGACGGAATGCAACGGATGTTGATGGTAAAATGTTTGCTGGGCTGGGGGTAAGGCGCCTGAATTAGACTGGATAACGCTTAGCGACATGGCTGGGGCATGTTGTATATACGCGATGACCGAACTAAGTGGGTTCTCTAACCTCGGTCCTTCTTCCCAACCAACGTGTACTTCAGGACAACGTCGTGGAACGTGTTTTGCATTCCATAATTTTACCTCTCATAGCGCTGTACAACTGAATATCAGGACTAAGCCGCTATGGATATAAAACTATTATTTTCCCAGCATATCAGAGACAAAGTCAAGTCAAATGAAGCTTCCACCACTCCTCCTTCCGCCTAAAAGACTCATAAATAGTTCCATGACCGACCCATCCATGGCCCTCACCGTCAAACTCAACCACCTCCGCTACCCTTCCACACTCATGCATCGCACTAGCCATCATTCTAGCCTGCGCAACAGGAACCACCATATCCGACGTACCCTGCAGCAAGAGCAGCGGCGCCTTCATCTGCGCGGCAAAATGGCACGGACTGCGCCGAGTGAGCTCCGCGTCCCTATCCTCCGCCTTAGTAGTACTAAGCAATATCCGGTCCACATCCTGGCTCTCAAATTTGTATGAATCGGCCTGCAACGCCCGGACATCACTGATACCGTAGGAACTGATCCCCGCCGCCCACACATCAGGGTACATGTGCAGAGCCCGCAGCGTCAGGTAGCCGCCTGCACTCCCGCCGTAAATCCCGACGCGCGCTTTGTCGACAAGCCCCTGCTCCACAAGATAGTCGACTGCGCTCGCGGCATCACCGACATCCACGAGGCCCCAGTATCCGGAGAGACGTTCGCGATATTCGCGACCGTAACCGGTCGAGCCGGTGTAGTTCAGCGCGCAGACGGCGAAGCCGCGTGTCGTCCAGTATTGGATCTCGAGGTTAAGTGCTGGGCTGACGCAGCTGTTGGGTCCGCCGTGGACGTACATAAGAGCTGGGGGCGGGCCGAGGTTAACGGACTGGTGACTGGGGTGCTGGGGTGGGAAGTAAAACATGTGTACGTTGTTGTCGAGCTGTGGGCCATACTTTTGAGGTGCGCTGAATTCCGTGGCGCGGGAAACGTATGCCGCGTCTAAGGTGAAGGATGCCGTTGATGTCAGGACCGTGCTTTGGGCCTCCTTCGTGGGCGCGATGGACACCAGAGCCAATTCCTGGGGAGATGTTGCCGTTGAACCAACGATGGCGAAGCTGGTTGGGGAAACGCGGTAGATTCCATTTGCGCGGGATCCCACGTCCAGGTACGGAAGGTCAAGCTGCTGGGCAGTAGACGTAGTGGTGTCAATTAGGAAAAGCTGGCTCGTGGCGTGGGTAATAGCGGATGCGACCAGGGTGGTTGCGTCGAGAGAAATATACGTGGAGCTACACGTATGTTAGTTTCGCCCACGAACTAATGGTTGAATGGATTGTCGTACCTTCCAAGTTCCCATTCGGCGGTGGCAAACTCCGCTTCTTCGAGGCCCTTCAACTCCAAGGGGCGAAGGACGCTCTCTTGTACGTTGAATGAATACAGCTGCCAGAATCCTGTTCTATCGCTCGCAAAGTACAACAGTCCGTCCAAACCCCATTTCGGCTGAGCGATGCTCTCTGCCATTGCTTTACCAGCAATACGTTTGGTATCCTTAATAACTCCATTCTCCCAAGTGGCAACGTGAAGAACGGTTCCGGTCCACGGCATATCCGGATGGGACCACTGGATCCAAGAAACATGCCTCCCGGAAGGGTTGAACTTAGGATGGGAGAAGAAATCATCGCCCTGCGCGATGGTGGTTTCCTTACCTGTCTGGGTATTTATAGCGACCAGGGAGTTATGAACCATGGTTGCCTGGGTTTCTGGGGTGGCTTCCCGATGATCCTCCTTGATCGCAATCACCCACTGCTGATCGGTAGGATGATGGCAGAAATCAGCATAGCGGATGCCGTTGACACCTTCCCGGACTAGCGTCACTTTACCAGAGATTGGATCGAGCAGACAAATGCTGCAAGACCTCTCATCGCAGAAGGTGATCAGCCCGTCTGGCCTCATCGCAATTGAACCGCCACCGAGCTCCTGCACCGTCGCGTGTGCACTGAACTCGTTGGGCAGCACATCACGGCTCTCACCGTGCAAATGCTCAACGATTGCATGGCGGCCGTCCTCGGTAGGGCGGCATTCTACACAGTAGATTGCTCCTGTTGATTCCTACACCTCATTAGTGTGGTTGTGACATTTGAGAGCAGGAGTTGGGACTAACATTGACGACTACCTCGTGAAGCGAGATACTACTAGTTGACAGTAGTTCGGGGGTGAGTGGACTCTCCCAGTGGCCATACGGTACTGACATTTTAGTGGAGGTGTTGTGATGAGAAGGAGTGAAGATGTTCTCGGATGAAGAGCAAAGATGACTCAAATCATGACCAAGTAAATTTTTTACATACAAATTTCCGATATAATCCTCTATATATTTCTCTTCTTAGAGAATTCGAGCACATACGACCATAGGGTGTGGAGAACAGGGCTTCCCGTCCGCTCAGCCGTACTTAAGCCACACGCCGGCCGGTTAGTAGTTGGGTGGGTGACCACCAGCGAATCCCGGCTGTTGTATGTCCTTTTTATATTTTGAAAGTTTTTGATATATTTTTGCATAGTACCACAGTCCACAGTCTTCAGTTGATATTCTCACACATTCTAATTAGGCCTTAATAATATTACTATTATCTTATTTAAACTAGTCATGCAACCAAATTGGTAGAATTCTATAGAATACTAAGCATTGAGTAAGACTGTAAGAGAACTAGCTACTATATTATATTTATAATATTTATATTTATATAAGATAATAGCAGCCTGTTACGCCTGACTATTCGGTCAAGAGCTCTATGAGTGTTAGCTGCCTTGCGTAGCGAGACGACTATACCTGAGCGGTGAATCCGATGTGATTCTGTGGATACAAATAACGATGGTTCTGAATATGATTCTATCCAGGATCTGATGAGGTAACCTAATCCAAGGTCCGAATGACGTGCCGTAAATGAATATCTGAAAAGCTCAAGTCCAAAAGGCCAGGCCTACTAAGTATATGATGGAGCTGGTGTAGCTCACGTGTAATGGGATTGATTGTCTTAAGGTCTAAATCTATCATACAGAGATTCCTTGGTGTTGTGGTCAGGTCACGTGGTTGATGCCTTAGGCTCCTATAGGCTCTGACAGTATATATACTCAGTAGTTAAGGAAGTGCGAATAAGTCAATTACTAACTTGATACCAAAGGTATATCCTAAGTAACTTATGAGATTGATCACGAAGAACTAAACTAAGTACATGAATGAGTGTCCTTATATATCCTTAGTTGGCTACTCCCGTGATGACTCCCATGGGGGTAGGTCTGGGGGTATATCTAATCACCGTGTGTAGTTCCGTATACTCCATCGTATACTCCTCCGGGGGTAGGTAACGGAGTTGGTATCACGTGACATAGGGATCCTCCCTATCTTTATCTCGGGTAGCCGTCACCTGTTCTTTCATCACTGTAGTCCTATCTGTGGCGGACCACCTGACCACCCACCGCCTTCCGCCGGTGGGTGGTCGGCGGCCTACCGGCAGATTCGGCCTAAAGGCAGATTTTGAAGCTATTCATATTGCAACACTAATTTAACGCCTAGACCCTGTAGAATCCATAAAAAAAATAGGATTACCCGAATCCTCTACTATTCCAGTATAGGAAGCAGGATTTTGATTTTCCGCTGCAGGCGCTGAAGGAATAGGAGGGAGGTGACCATATACGGCCTTGAATTCCTTGTCCAATTGCTTCTTCCTATTCAACACCTCCCTAGTCCTTCTATCAGCGATAGAGCAATTTGCATCCCGTACGCGTAGTATACCATTACCTCTGAGGTGTTTAACTGATCACTTAGTAGCTCTACGGCAGCGAGGTATCTGTACAGCCTTAATTTGCTCTAGAGTTTGATTCATTATCATAAGCTGTTCCGCTTGAATCTTCTGCGTGTTATAGATACATTTTAAGCAGCGCTTAAGGTAAGGCGAGACCTCTATTTCCTTTATTAGATAAAGCAATTTATTCTGATTCTTTTCTGCTTGTATAGCTGATTTTGGAGGCGTACTTTTAACACTTGAAGATAGCGGATTCGGGGGAGGCGTAGTATTTCTATATATAGGTAGATCAGATATAGAGATCTCAGGGATAGACAGTAGAGTATTCTGAATAGCATTAATCACAGGGGATCTGTTTAGAGGAAATATCCCGCGTTCTTTAAAGGAGTTATAAATAATTCGCTGCTTGAAGGTCTTATTGCGTACAGCCATGATATCTCACAAGAAAGTGGATTTATCTTCCGGTATCCCACACCACTGCGCGATAAGATTATTTGTACTGTAAAAATGTATTTTGTAGGTAAGAAAAGGCTTTCTATCAAGTGGTTGACAGAGATGAGTTATATGAGGTTTAAAACAAAAGAGTAGGATCTTATAAGTCTCGCAGAGTTAAAGAAATTCAAGGGTTTTATAAGCAGTATAACTATCAAAGAGAAGAATATATTTTTTCCCTTTTTTTATACAATTCTCAGTCTCCTTGTGAAATTGATAAAGCCATTGGATCATTAACTTATTGTTGATATAGCCTTTCTCAAAGACAGCAGTATAGTAATCCTCTGGTATAGCCTTATCATCATACCAAGCTTCCATAAATCTCTGCCCTTTAAAGATAAAGAGCGGAGTTATTATCCATCCATCTGCAGCAATATATTCAAGCGCTGTGATATTCTCTGCATGCTCTGCTTCAGTATTATCGCGAGGCCTCTTTTTCTTTGTCCCTAGTACTTTCTGATTCTTTCCTTGACCTGGTTGGAAGCCGTATTTATCAAAGTTATATACGAGACGATCAGGGACCCCTTTAAGCAAGTTGGTGAGCTAAATATACCAAAATTGAAGTAATCTAATATCCTCTGTCTCTATACACTTCTTCTCCTTCGTTCCTTGCATCTCAGGGCCAAGCTGGAGGTATGGAGGAAGCTTCTTGATAAAGTAATATGCCCAGGATTGATTAACATGTTATACAGATTTAACCTGCTTTAAGGTTTGATTTGCAAAGTCAATTAGAAGTGATACCGTGACAGGAAGGTAAAGATCTTGTATTCTAGTAATCCACCTCACTAAGGCATCCTCTTGATACTGATTTAGAGCTTTATTTGTAGAGGGGCGACCATTTCAAGACTTTCTATGATCATGGATGCGGCCGTATAGAGTACGGTAAGGAACTCCGAATTCTCGCGCGATTTTAGTGATATTAGGTTTTTCAATTTGCTGGGCCGCTTTGGCGGCTTCATCTACACGTCCATCATGAATTTCAGACACTTTAGGCATATTGGGTGGTTTGTATAGCTTCAAAAAGATGATATTTTATGATATTTTTAAAATCTGCCTTTAGGCCGAATCTGCCGGTAGGCCGCCGACCACCCACCGGCGGAAGGCGGTGGGTGGTCAGGTGGTCCGCCACAGATATCACTTTCTGCCTTGTGCGTCTGCTTTTCTCGATAAGGCATACTAGACAAGGGTCTGTAACATAGCCTAATCCAGAAAGCGGTCTTATATATTAGAATACTATACAGTTCTAGCTCATAAGCCTATAGAGGTCATGATATTATACACTAATGGCTAGATATAAGCCATATACCGGCTCTAATTGTCGGGATACTGATCGATCGACGGGAGGGAGAGGGATAGGTAATGGAGTAATAAAGGAAAAACTTCAAACAAACGTACTAGACCTTTTGGATTGCAGGTGGCTTGTCACAGATGACTCGCTTCCCTGCATCGCTCGCCAACTATACTTAAAGAAGCCTTTCTCTAGCTGGGTGAGGAAGAGAGAAGTCCTATATATATCTTCTCATCCACAATTCTGGTACATACGACCACAGGGTGTGGAAAACAGGGCTTCCCGTCCGCTCAGCCGTACTTAAGCCACACGCCGGCTGGTTAGTAGTTGGGTGGGTGACCACCAGCGAATCCCAACTGTTGTATGTTTTTTTCCCTCTTTCTTATTTCTATTATTTGTTTGCCTTCAATATACGAATTATTCACATTTTATTTGCTTTTTTGATTTCTTGGGCTTAGCTCCCGTACCGCTCTATCTTCCCCGCTTTTTCTGAATCCGCCTGAACCTCACTAATCTCTAGCGACTTCTTCTGTACAATAACTGAATAGCTGACGTGCGTTCTCTCCCTAGACTGAATTACTGTCGTTGTTTCTATTATTGTGTTTTATGTTGGAGTTTATCCGAGGGGTTTTTTTTTAATTTATGGGTTTAGCTCCCTTCACCTTCACACTTGCTATCTCATTTTCAGTTATTTCACCTAATATGCCCTAAAGTCCTCTAATTTTTAACTAGGCTGACCGGTGGGAACGGGATAGGATGCTAAGGATGGGATGGGATGGGACATGGGACATCATCCCATTCTTTGTATCCCATTTTCCATGCCGTTTTTCCTTTTTGGGAGCTCTATCCAGAGCTCTTTCAGGGGGGAGACTCGCAGATTGAATTAGAGCACTTTAAGCAGTGTATTCAAGCTGCTTGGAAAGGAGCACTCTAGATCGTATTATTTTCTTATGTCTCGCTGAATTCGGGTTGTCTATAAGGCACATGGCTGGTATACTAAGTATTGATATGGGGAATCTATAGAATCAGTTTTTAGACTAAAACATGCGGATTTGGTGGAGATACTGGCGGTTGAAGTCAGCGCGTTAAATGCAGAATTTCCGGGTGTTGCAATGTATTTGTAGGATCTGTAGCCAGAACCCTACAAATAGTTCTGTATCCATCATCACCTTCAGCCTTCTGCCTCTCGAGATAATAAGGCGCATATATAGCCAGACGAGGAGCATTTCGTCCAAATCGCCTTATTATCTCTACTCTTACCGGACGATATCCGATCTAAGCTTTACAACTAAGTACAGAGGTTCTTCTTTCTATCCTGCAAACATGAAGTAGCACTGTTACAGTAAACACCGCAAAACACACCTCCCAATTATTACCTATACTCCGTAGTCTGTGGTGACGGCGAATTACTTACTAGATATAGTATAGCGTGTCTATTCAGGAATAATGTACATGCCTCTTGGCATCGCAGTGCGTGGTCTATATAGCTTCCAACTTTCCCTCTTGACATTAGGTTCTTTTCCCACCATTTCCTTTTGTTCCTTTGCTTTTGGTTCTGTCCGGACCAGTCATCCCGTGTCCTGCACTTCGCCACCCCCTTAATCCTCTCTGGGTACGTGATTTTGCGAGATTGGATTTGCGGTTCGTGAGTAAAGAAGTCAAGTAATGAAATCAGTTTCTTATCCATTTAAATGTCTATCAACATCAACTCTTTCGAGCGCCTGAGAATAATTAAGGTCGGTATTAGGTTGGTATGTGCTATGAAAAGATTTTTGCTCTAGTTTAAGGCGCAGCTTGCTAACCTATCTCACTTCAAGGAAAGTCTGTGAATTCCCATGCCTCGTCAGTTACTCTTTTCAGGTGCCGCTCCCATACGGAAGTTCCCGCAGTTAAACAGTATAGGAAACAGCATTCAGCTTTAGACAACACTTATTTCAAAAATAAAGACTCGATAACTCCAATCACTGAGCCATATATCACGGAATTCTCGGTAAGCCTCGCCGGCATCGATATGGGCCAGGATTCCAGCCGGAATCAGCTATCAAAAGATCAGGAGGTTGGCATCCACCTGCATGAATATTGGCCAGGCAGTATCGCTACAGGTTAGGGTCTCCCCGAAAATAAATATAGATAATAGGCCCACGACGACAATCAATAGCGTTCTCTATTGGGATGTGGAACAGTGTCACAGGCTTGTGCCCCAAGTAGCAATTTATTGGATAAGACTGTCTGCTTGCAGCCTCCCGGCTTAACTGGATGTCTCTGCGTAGATTGGAGTAGTATTGCTACTTATCCAATCGATTCACAGGAAATATGCATTAAAATAAGGTGCATCCTGGAGAGTTCCCCCATATTAAGTGATGAAAGGGTCAGTGACCCTCTTCCCTCACTCCAGACTGTTCTTATTATTTTGAAGCAATAAACTTTTGTATTCAACTATTCAGGCGCTGACGTCGTGGTGTCAAGTGAGTGAAGGCGTAGATCATGTGACATTGGACCACTTGATAGGTGGGAGAATTGCTAGATCCTATTGCGGGCAGTGGGGGAGGTCATCATTCTCACTTTTCTATTCAATTTCTCCAATCAGCTTGAGAACTATCTTCGCTGTTATCTGCAGGTATGAACTTGGAACCCACCTCTTTTGAAGTGAAAGATAAATGAAGCTTCGACATGGTCAAAGCAAGTGATACAATACAAGTCACTACTGCGGATCTCTGTTTCGCGAGAGCTCTTTCCCAGTTCTCCCAGTACTGTCCATGGTCTATCCATTTTTCATTTTTATGTTAATATGTGATGTGAGGCTGATCCTATACACTATGGCTTCTGGTTATTCTACCACCACAGTCATGCCGGTTTCGACAGGAACTCCGAAGTTTCCAGTTCTGCGAATTATGTCTGGAGACTGTAATTATCTCTTCATGGCCGGGAATATCACCGTCCGCTGTCCTTGTAAAGAATTTACGGGAACGTCTAAGGATGGACAGCTGGATATTTTCTGTCAAAACTGTTCTCATTCGCTCAAACAACATGGAGACGCAAGTTCGGCAGAGGTTGATTCAACCCAACAAAGAAGCAGCCAGCTGGAGACATGTTAGATTGTGTCCTCGATCATGTCATGGCATAACTAATGATATTTATGATGAACAGCTTCCATTCTCTGTCCGTATGTCAGTCCTCGATCGGAGACGGTCTCAAAACTCGCCGACCTCATTGATGAGCAGAAAGTTGTGCATGTGCGGGGGACCCCTGCGAGCGGGAAAACAACACTGGCTCAACTCCTGCAGCAATATTATGAGGTTAAAGAGAGGAACTCAATCTATATTGACACATGGCGCGAGCTTGAAGAATACCTTTCAGTAGAAGACAACCGTCGCCTTGGCGCCTGGGGCATTCTCGAGAGAATGTTACGGACAAGATTTGGTTCAAATATGGATTATCTGGCTCCGGGAACTATCCTCATTGTCGACGAAGCCCAAGGATCCTATTCGGACACCCTCTTCTGGAATTCAATAATCAAGCCACGGTTGTCCCACGAAGGTCTAGATATCAACTTCTGTCTTTTTTGCTGCTACGGGAGCCCGTTGAGCGGTGTTGACATGGAGCTCGATAGTGATATCAGAGCTTTTACGCCCGCTCATTTTAAGCTAGCTCAACGCGTGACGTTGACCCCTCAGTCACGTCCATCATCGCCTCCGATTGGTCTATTCTTCACCCGATCAGAGTTCACGGATGCTGCCCAGCGATTGATAGCGAACTCTCGTTTTCAAGAAAAGTTTACGCTCCGTCCAGACGCCGAAGACTATCTTTTTTCGTTGACAAACGGACACCCGGGTGGTCTTAGCTCTGTGTTAAAGTACATTCACGATGTGAGTTTCTTCCTTGATTCCAACTAAAACGCAGTTTATTTTCATGCACCCTTGACTAACTGAATTTGCATTAGTTTTATCGCCATGCTATCAAGAGCCGTGATTTATCAGTCATGACGAAGGAGCACGTGGTCGACAGCTTGAAACGGGATCAGGATGTCTGGGACATACTGACTCAAGAGCCAATATCACGTTCACTGCCCCAGGGCCGTTGGCTCACCACGGAAGTTGCAAACCTCCTCGCTAAGGTTTTGGAGGAAGGAAATGTACTATGTGAGCCGAACAAAGAGGCAGAAACATGTTACAAGCGCGGATGGTTGCACAGAATGCAAATACTCGGAGAGGATGGTTACGACAAGGAAGTCTATGTGCTTCCTTCGAGACTCCATGAAAAGCATGTACCTCTAATATCATACCTCGATTGCATTATTTTAACTAATCCTAGGTGGATCGAACACTACATCGCAAAAAGAGCGAAGAGTCTACCCTCAGAATTCCAAAATTTACGAGATTTGACTCTTGCAATATTACAAGAGTTTTCAAGCTCAAATCTAAGGCACTCAGACCAAGGCAAGACACTGTCAAGTGGTGCACAGCCAAAACCAATTGAGGTACAGTATCAAGACGAGTTCTACCGGTGTTTTAATAAGATAGCCGGTAGAGGTGTGCCAGTCTCTACCGAATGGTCTAGGACCACAGACGGTCGAGTGGATTTTTGGATTCCTGGCCAGAAATGGGCATTGGAGATTGTCCGGGAGCAAGACCGAATCAACGAACACATTATGCGCTTTCACGAGAATGGCCAGTATTACCCTTGGCGAGTAGATGGTATGATCCAAGATTGGATCATTATCAATTGTACCACTTCTCCGCCGACACGTGGTTAGTTTATACCCCGCCTTATTCACCGTTGACTCAACTAATATAAGAGTAGGGTACGAAGAGACACAGCTTATCCATGCAGTTTTCAAGAAGGACTATGCAGAGTTAGAGATTCTTGATAATCAGAGGGAAATTTTACAGACCTCCCTTTTGCACAATTGAGAATCCGGTGCTTCATTTGGGACGGGCGAAAGGTTTATGGTAGTCAGTTCTGCGTACAACAGTTCGACAGTTGTTGATTTGAGATTCCGAGTAGGTCATTGCTAACCGATCAAATATTTTAATATCGAATTGCAAAGTCAATTTTGAAGCTATTCAGAAGCGCCTTGAAGCGCCTAAAAGCGTACAGGGCCACTACCTACCTCAATGATAGCATGGCACCTTGCTGGCGTCAATTAGATCTATCCTAGTAGATAATTACTATGAATAGCCTCTCAGGTCTCGTTTACAACCTGCCTGAGGCGGTTAAATAATCGATCCCCTTGCATAGAAAGCCCCTCACTAACTAGATCCTTTATCTTACCCTATACAAGGTTCATATCCGGCGACTTGGCAGGCTATCTAATATATTCAATTCCCTGATTCACAAGATCCTGCCTTGTATCAGCGCCCCCACGCCCAGAGGCCATCCTGTACGAAGCAGAGATCAAGGCCTACAAGCAAGGCATATGTGAGTCTCTCGGTACAATATAGCAGGGCCAGGTTTTCAGAGAGCTTTGTAGCGGCGGTACTCTTATTATAAGTCTGGGCTAGTATTAATATATTAACAGGCAGCTGAAGCTGTCTCTCAACTATAGTGAGTTTTCCCCGACGTGCTCTGCGAAAAGGCCACAATTTTTGTGCCAAAGGCCACGCACAACCGTGTCCTTTTCGCCGTCACCCAGATTTACTCCGTAGTCTTGGGTGACAGCGTATTACTAGTAGCCGTTTAGTGTGCCTATTCAGCGAAAGAGTCCCCAGTCAATTTAATGCTGCTGTGCGTACGCTATAAAGACAGATACATCACCGCTTCAAGTAGCTGATAGAAGTTAGAATTGTAGGGGAAGTGAATAGAAAAGAGTGAAACAGCTCAGACGCAACAAGAGAACCACCACCAGCCACCAAGTTGCTTTAGGTCAGTACATAATTACGCATAGCAAGTTAACTGAGAACAATCCACAACAAACTGTGGAAAATGTTGAGGTGTCTCGCGCACCTGTGAATAACAAAAAGGAAAAGACTAGACTATAGTGTAACCCTTGTCAATAAGATAATCAGCAGCAACACTCAAGCACCAATCGAAACACCCCTGATGTGGGAGCATATCAGAAAAATCCGAGAGCTTTATGATTTTCATTCCAAATTACCGAGCCACAGACACCATCGCCTATGGCCTGGTTTGAGTTTTAACCCATATAGCCCCATTGGCATCTGATCCATACTTGCTCCGGCTCAAAAGGATCATCACTTGGTACTCGAAGTAGGGAGTGGGGCCCGCGGGTCCCTTCAATAAAACCTGAGAATAGACTGTCAAGGAAGATATCGTTACCAATTCTTGTTTCGGCTGCTTGAACAAAGCCTGTCAGCTTGAAAGGTGGTACTGTCATACGGGTGTTTTCGAATAGCTCATTAACAAACTCTACACCTTTAATTAGTTGGACCAACACAGTGTCTATATAGGAGAGTTTAATGATTGCTTCGCCAAGTGTTTTGTTAAAGGAATGAGCATGATAGACTTTTCTATCAAATAGAGATCCTGGAAACCCATGAGCTGTGACTGTCATGTACTCAAAGCCATGATGGCCTCTCACAAGGACACCAGAAGAAGTGAGAATCTCCCATCCCTCTTCGGGATGCTTACCGGAGCTCAGCATTACCCCTGGTCTAATGATTTCATAGCTGGAATCATCAGCTACGGGGGGGGGAAGGTTACTTAGGCCATAGCGCAGACAACTTGGAAACAGTTACACTGGGCAACTGGCCGGGGAGCTGCTCTCAGGATTTCGTCCTTATTGGCTTCGCTTTCTAGGACGATGATAATAATATGACCTCAAAACTGTACTTCGGTGATGGAGATATCAGGACTTGCGAAGAAGTCACGGACCAAGTCAAAAATCAGGCTGACGGCTGCCTTATTGTCCCTAAGATCCAGGTTTTCGGAGACTTTAATTCTTGCGCGACTTCGATGGCGGATAGGGATGATTGGCCCCTGATCATTTATGTCTTCTGTAAGATAGCACGGCACGCCAGTGAACTTTTTTGGCCATGGCTTTGCCAATAGTCAATCTAAATAGAATACTTGGACTCGGTCATCGAAGTCAACTCTCTGAGTCCCCAGAAAAACTTCAAGGAGAAGCTTGAAGTTTTCAGTCTCGAGGAACTTCGAGGGAGTTCGGCGTAAATTAAATAGTAGCATAACCTTTCAAGGAAATAGTAGAGTAACCTAATATGTTAATGGAAGTTAAAGGCCAGCATAGGATTGGCCGTGCTCCGGACCTTGAAGAGAATGTGGTTGCTCTAGACTGTCTATGGTCACTTCATCTCCTGGGAAAAGATCAGTCACATTGCTGGGAAAGATACACGGAGGGACCAGAAGGGGCTGAGGCTGAGCAGAGATCAGAGAGATAATAAGCAAGTTCTTGGAAAGTGAGGATCCAACAGATGGAGTGATCTCCCGCTTCTGGTGCCGGGAGAGGCCCTCTGGGGATCTCCGCCGTGGAGAGATTAGGATCACCTCTATCGGAAGCTCTCGTTTTTAACCCTGCAGTCAGCTCACCTGCAAGCACCTAAACGTAGAAGAGAAATGTGGTCTTTCCTTGTATCACAGGCAGGGGGACTGTACCACTTTAGGTCTATATTGGCAGGCGGTAGATGTTGATGGTGGCCTTCCTGAACACGAGGAAAAGAGCCTGCCTCGTGACTGGCTGACAACTTCCACTCACCTCAATCTCCCTCAGACTACAGATGCTCTTTGCCTCTCTACACCCCTGATGAGAATCTTGAGATCTCACTCATCCCGCCATTTTCACTTGTAGTTTCTTCATTTATCGGTCCGTGGACTTCCTTCAATACATACCCTGTATCCGGGCCAGTTAGCTCTAATTCTTTCAATGTACTTCACTTCCTCCTGTGAGCTCTGAAATTCAGGCCCGAAAGGCGGTCCTAAGGGTGTCAGACAGTTTACTTGTGGCTTTGAATCTCTATCTTGTTCCATCGACCAGCATCCCTGGTCTTCATCTCCTCGTTCGGTTTTCTGATCTATTCAATCTGCTCTAAAATGGACCCGACAATCTGTAATAACCACAAAAACAACGGCGGAGCTGGTGCTCTTCTTCCGAGAGATATTTAGGAAATTCTATCTTTTTTCTGTCCACAGAGAATATGGTGAAATGCTTGCAAGTTGCTTGCCTATTATGCTCCTTATTTGAACCTTATTTTGATAGAATTGGGCGGAAATTTGAGGTGTGCCTTACTTCCAAGACTCAAGCAGTTTGAGGGAAGCCACTACATCTCCGTGCTGGGGGCCCAAACTACCAAGGGATCTAGCTCGGTTAACCTAGTTCTATATGGGCTTCTGGAATCTGGATAAATAGATAGATAGCTAAATATTTTGGAATGAGATCAACGCCCTGCTTTACATCCTTGTGAAGGTGATCCAGTGACTTACCTGTTGCATTCAGTTGCGTAAACTCCTCTTGCAATGTATGCCCCGGTTCTACTCGCTGTTCAGTCATGCAGATTGTTTTTTTTCTTTGTGAGTGCCACTGCCCTATTAACCGCTTGTAGCACCATGTACTCCCGAACTTTACCTCAAGAGCTAAGTTCCTTACTGGTTGGTAGTTCTTGGATAGTGGTTTAGTATGTCTACCCGCCTTCCTACTGAGTATTAATTAAGGACCTTGAAATGGATTAGGACTTGTGGCTGAACATACCTCGATATAAACGTGGGAGTCAGCGAAGCTCCAGCGCATGTTCAGGAGCCAGCTATAGTCAGTACTGTGTGGATGGACGAATTCAGGATGCTGACGCTCCCAATCGTTATTTCTAGAACCCATGATCGTGGAACCAAGACCATTGCGGAAGAGGAGCGGCTGTAGGTTCTCACCCACAGAGTCGACCCGTCGACCTTACGGTCGCAAAGGTCACGGTAATCTGGTTAATAAGGTTCGGTTCGAGAGAAGTATTCTGTGCAAAACGAGGCTGGGACATTTAGAAGCTGTTGAAAGCCATGATCTGGAACCGGAGCGGCGTGGCCAAGTCTGAATATCAAGCAAGATTTAGGAGAACAAAGCACATTGGAGATTTCATCTTTCCGAACTACAGTACTGCAAAACCTTTAGTGAAGACTATGTACTCGATAGATTTCGCGGACTTACAGTATCCGGCTTATATATATTTTTCTAAGGCGATATTGACAACGCCATATTCCTTACAATTGCCGAACTATCAGACATATAGGGTCCATTCCATCACATCTATGCAGCATTATTTCTAGAAATATAATATAACTGCTCCACATGATTAATAACCTCGTCATATAAGCCTTACAACTAGCATTTTGCAATACCTAACCAAGGAGGACCTGCGTAAATAAACGTTGTTACAGCCATTACATAGGGCAACGTGTATGGTAGTAGATCGTTCAATGGAAACCCAGTCCTCTGCTCCGGCCACCTGCGGCTCTCTGAGTTGCAATTAACAGTAATATTGTCAAGGTGTAATTAGAATATATAAGAATATCGACTGAAGACTGTGGTACTATGCAAAAATATACCAAAAACTTTCAAAACAGAAAAACATACAACAGCCGGGATTCGCTGGTGGTCACCCACCCAACTACTAACCAGCCGGCGTGTGGCTTAAGTACGGCTGAGCGGACGGGAAGCCCTGTTCTCCACACCCTGTGGTCGTATGTACTCTTTTGTAGATGTGATAGAATTAAGATGACAATTCTATCTGGATTTGTTCTTCAGACAGGTTGTGATGCATGCGAGATTTAAGAGGTAGGGGGATTCTTCTGTCAGATACACGGCTTGTTGATAAATCACACATTCGTTTATTTCTACAAGCCATGTTTGATCTAGAAAAATAGATATTAAGTGCTGTTATGATTCTCCGTCCTTGATGCAGTATATATCTTGGCGGAATATATAGAATTACTGACACATACAGTGAACACCATTAAGGGGGAGTTAGAACTCAGAAATTTTGAAATTAGATGCAGCTAATAATTAAGTAGAGAGAAAATTATCGTGATCCCCAGTAGCTCTTTGACCATCCCCAATTATGTAGCTAAATTAACTAATAGCTACAAATAAGCTGCGCCGTCTCGCACTCCGAACTATTTTACCCGCAACCCATTGGCTCTACGTATATCCCATATCATATAATAACGACACCACGTGTTTTTTGTTTAAGGGACCTATTTTCAAGGACTCTCCTGGTTTGTTCATATCCCTGGTTAAAGCCCCTCCTATCTAGATCATGACTCCTAGTTTCTGTCCCCTGATTCATGGGATGGAACTTTCGTATATGCCCTTATCCTAGAACATTCAGTCGCTCATCCACATCATACCTATTCCTTCCATCGGCCGGATGCCTCCAAGCTGGCATAATCAGGTCAAGTACAGTTTGTGCTGGTGACGGTTTGGAAAAGGGTCTAAAGATATCTTAAACTGTCACCCATTTAGATTCATTGCCTGATTGAGTGCAAAGTAACCCATAAAGAGCTGGTGTATCAGCAATGCGAGAATATTCATATGCCTTAACAACTACAAGTGGGCAGTTTCTTGGCAGCAGCAGCCTAATGAAAAAGGGCGAGCAGCTTACACATGACATTTTTATTAGCTATATAGCAGACGATACAATACCAGGCCTAAGAGATATGGACAATCGGAGATAAAAGAGACAACACTTCAAGAACAGCCTAGATGGTTTCTAGAACTTATAAGAGACACTCACATTGATGGTGAATTTACTCTCATGATCTAGTATGCAGTGTATAATTTCAACCTATACAGGTGGATCCTTTAATAATACGTAATCTAAATATTGATGGGCAGATAATATCAAGTAAAATAGTGTACTCTATAGAATCAGCAAACTATTTAAAAGAGTACTAGTCGGTAATCTAGAACAAGCAATATGTGAACACAGGAACGGAGGAAGTCCAATGTAAAAAATTGGCAGGGTTTCAAATTCTTCTGATTCGCGAATGGCCCAGCCTTATCAGAGGGCTGAAATCCCTTCTTTAAAATACAGAAAGCGTGACTCTACCAAGGCCAGATTTTTCCACCGTTCCATCGGCCGAGGTATCAAGACTGACCGCGTTACCCATGACAGAGGTCGATCACTGGTTTCTGAAGCTATTGGGGTGCGGTAAGGATTTTACCGCAGCGGGTAGCACGTGGCGGGACGCGCTACAATATCAACCGCAGGCGCTATAAGGTGCGCCTAACAATTACTATTATCTTATTTAAATTAGTCTTGCAACCATATTGGTGGAATTTTATAGAATACTAAGCATGAGTAAGAGAACTAGCTACTATATTATATTTATATAAGATAATAGCAGCCTAATCCAAAAAGTGGTCTTGTATATTAGAATACTATGCAGTGCTAGCTCACGAGTCTATAGAGGTCGTGATATTATATACTACTGGCTGGATATAAGCCACATACCGGCTCTATCAGGATGCTTAAAGAAGCTTTTTTCTAGCTGGGTGAGGAAGAGGGGAGTCCTATATATAACTTCTCATTCACAATCCAGACACATACGACCACAGGGTGTGGAGAACAGGGCTTCCCGTCCGCTCAGCCGTACTTAAGCCACACGCCGGCCGGTTAGTAGTTGGGTGGGTGACCACCAGCGAATCCCGGCTGTTGTATGTTTTTCTCTGTTTTTGTTTCAACCTTTCCTTTACTTTAACAGTTGTAATACTCCCAAATTCGCGAATATCCAAAACTCGACTAGTTAGTTCGTGTTGCTAAACCGGGTTGTTCAGTTTAAGACTGCATGCCCATATTGTCTTTGTTGTAGCGAAATCCGTGAACGATTCCCAGTAGCGTGGCCAGTGGCTCATTCAAGTAGACATAGCTTCTGGTACACTTCGCTTTAGCCTCTCTTAGTATAATGACGGTGTATCATGCTTGCAGGGAGCTCCTGATAGTATCCCCTAAATATGAATGGCCTTCTTCTGCCCGAGATGATGAGCAAGAAGGACAGTTTACAACTTACCTCTTAGCCATTCCCCATTGCGCAGTATGCCAATCCATCTCTTATCCCTCCTCTCTCCAACTAAAATTGCTCTCCTTAGCTCAAATGCATGGACCCTCAATTCTTAGCTCACAAATGCGCCCACTCGGATTATGCCTGTATCTGCACGCGACTTACCTCCATTGGCACAGAGCCGGAGTTCGAATTCTGTATGAACAACTGCTCCCATAATCCAGACCAACGATGTCAGCACTGCAGAACATATCTGTCACACCCTGGTACAATTCCGCTGATAAATACGCTCTAGGGGAACCAGACCGAATCCTCGATCTCTGCGACCTGATGGACTCAAGCCAGTTCATCCGGATTATATGGCGACTCATACAGGACTTCATAGAAGACAGAGTGCTAGTGTTCCTGTCATCACTTCTATAATCACTACGTCTGAAACTGATACGGGGCGAATGGGGCCGGCAACTGTCTTCTTAACGCAGACCGAAACCTTGTCTTATCTGCAACCTACAATGATATCGACGACGAGTGATGCTACCGTGGTGATTCGCAGCACGGATACAGGCGCACCAACCACAACAAGCAGCGGAACACAAACAGCTACTCCTACAGCAACAGCGATAACATCGGACGTGTCCGGAACAAATAATACGTCGTCTGGTTTTTCGAAGGGCGCAAAAGCTGGTATTGGTGTTGCTGTTCCGTCCGCTATTATTCTGATTGCTGCGCTGTTGTGGTTCCTGCGCCGACGGAGGTTGAGGAGTAAGTCTCGCACTGCGGATGTGTCGGAAGTTATAGAACGCCAGCCTCCCATGGGACCAGGACCAGTATGTCCTGTTGCAAAGGATGGCATGCGGCTGGAGATTGATGGGAATGCCATTCATGAATCCGGCGGTCGTGCGATTGAACATTCCAGTGCCCCTTCCCAGTACCGGTCTATGAGTTAAGCGGAGAGACCGTTAATTCGCCAAGCAAAGTGGTTGCAATGCCTGCGTCTGGAGAAAAAGGAAGCCCAGTACAAGATATTAGAGAAGCTGGACCGGGGTGTTCACATTTACAACCGTCCGAAACTGACGATGCCCACCGTTACAAGGTGTCAGATATGCACCCATCAAATAGCCCGGAAGAACGCCGTGATAGAGAATCGGCTATCCATTACGAGAATATGGATATTGGTAGCTTAGAAGAAGAGATTTCGAGGGTCAGAAAGAGGAAAGAAAGACTACAGTATCTGCAGTCATTGGAGGAATAAGAGGAGTTATTGAAGTAAGCTGTTGCAAGGAAAAGAGGAACGAGTGAGTGAATATGTACAAAGCCATACAACCATACTATCCTCACCTTAATAATAATACAATTGATTCTCGTATATTTGCCTTGTCTCATATCTAGAATGATTGCTACCGTGTCTAGTGCTCTAGATAACAAGTGGGAATGGCCGATTTAAACATAACCTGAGGCAGACAAATCTAGCTTTGAGAAGTCACAATACAAGGGCAAATGCTCAAATAAGTGTTCTGCTTCTTTATTCAGGCCTCTTCGGAAATGTTGGCTAGATATTGCCCGTGCTGAATTAGCTTAGCGTGCAAGGCGGATACAAAAGTCGGAACTTTCTATCACCAAGGCGAAAGTTAACGATCTCCGAGAGAGACTACAGCTGAAGAAAAACATTCTGTGAATCTGTCATAAGCTGACATCTTGGAGGTTGTATGATAAGAGTTTGGACTGCCTGCGTGTTTGTGGAGTATATGCTTGGCGTCATACTAATTTATCCTGTGGCTATAGTAAGTTAAGAGAATCACAAGAGAACATAATCTTCTATTAGACGGAACAATTCTCAAAATAAAATAAGATTTTAATATACTGATATGTAAAACTATAAGGGTTAGGCGTTATTATACGGAGAACGTACCAATAATACAGTAAGGAATAAATCGCTCAATTGTTGAATCCTTATGGTAGTTGTCAGGACGCAGATGATTCAGTTCCAGTATCGGACTAAATTTTAAGGCGACATACTGGCCTCAAGTTTCTCTCGTTCAGGATAGAGCCTGAGTCCCACCTCACCCAAATGAACCAATGAAACATCTCCCTCGGGGCTACGTGAGATGTCCGCTTTGACGATTTTCATTCAAAACATGACTCTTTAGAAGACCGCTATATCCTTCTACCTCGCTCATATCTTGGTGTTTTGAATTCGAGCTACCTTTTTACCTGCCTACTGGGCCCTTGGCTACCATGTACCTCCCGAGCCAGAATCATGGGATTCCTTCCAGTCGAACTATGCATCCAAATTGTTACTCTCGCTGGGCGGGGACACACTATGGGTATTGCTAAAGGTCTCAATATTTCCCCAGGGACCATCTAGTATATCTATAGGCGCGCAAAGGAAAGAGGTTACGATCTCCCTGAGGACAAACTGGTTCGTATGGTCCACGTGGAAGATGCTCTGCGATCTGGGCGCGCGGTGAAATCTATGAACTAGAGAATGACGTGTGTGAGGTAGTTGCTGAGGATACAGCTTCCTGGAATCTTGTCTCTCGAAGTTGGTATTTTTCATCCTCAGGAAACGGACCGCGCATGAGGCTTTTTTATCGCTAGCTCTGATTAGACGTCGGTTCCAATTCTCTCGGGGCACTGTCGGAGTTAAATTCCTGATATGCCTCCTTGATCATTAATAGCAGCCATTGAAGGATAGAAACTACCCCTTCTTACCGACGAGTCATAGGTCATTCTTAATCATCTACAGGGGGGTTTACTAAAACCGCGTGTCGATCACAGTTTAGTATGATGTGTTTCCCGCACAGCGCCCTTAGGGTTAGTTTCTAACTTGGATGACTTGCCTGCGGCCCTCATTCAATAAAGAAGGGAAAACTCGAGATTTCTTTAAAGATTGTCAGGTTACCTCATCCTGAAACGACGAACTTACATATCCCATCCTCTAAATGGGTCGAATACTTAGGTCTCTAGAATTGTTACGACCATATTGAATAGACAAAGGAATTAAGTATAGAAGCAGCTAGATTGCATCCGGGAAAAGAGTTCTTCCAAAGCCCAACACAAGGTGATCTTATACTTACAGCGGATTATTAAAGTGTAGTGTTATGATATGTCCGTCTTCGTCATAAGAGGTAGAATGTGCGCCAGTAGTCTAACATGCAGCCGGACTGCTCAGGTATGCCGCCGAATCTATAGATTCCTTTGAATTTAGGATCCAAGCTAAATTACACATAGACGTTATCGTAGGTATTAGGTTATTTGACTTTCTGGTAACTTCCCAGCGGGAAAGGGTGCTACCAGACCGGAAGTCCAAGGCGTACTTGGCGTTGTGGCTCTGTAGAACAAGACCATCTAAGAGATTTTCCAATAAAACAATTGTTAATCTTTACAGGCTGATATTTGAAATCTGAAAGGACAAAAAACCGCCACCCATGAGAGATATGATGGAAGTTTTGAATGTGTTTTGGTAACTAACTACAGTCAGTGTTACTAATGCGCGGTGGCGAAGTCTCCGACAATTTTCTTGACAAACATCCCGAAGCCCAGCCCTAACTCCGAAGTCAACAACAACAAACAGCCCAAGCCCTTTTAAGGCCCGACACTGACCTTTTCGACGTCAAAATAATCCCGTGACTAAGCAGTTCGATATGAACTGCAACCCCGGAATATTTGCGGGTACAATTTGTCAGTTCTTGTCGGATACTTTACAATATGCCGAGTCAACTCCGGGGCGGCCATCCGCCCGACCCCGACTCTGCGTGGTTACTAAGACTATCAGCCCACGAATCACAAGGAAGTCTCGACTCTATGAAATCCAATGATATCGGTAAGCACCATATATTGGCCCTGTTGGCCAACAATATGATAAATGCCCTATTTTCCACTATGAAGGATTTCAATTAACAACAAATGAACAAGACTGTCGTTCAAACTCATCAGAAGTAACACTGGCTTTGAATTACTCTCCTAATACTGCTATGACCAAGGTCAAGGATATAAGTACGCAAACTGTCTACTGCTGCATTGGCCATTTTACTGATGCTGCTTCATAGACCCAAAGCCGAAAGATGCAGGCTTCGCCTCCATGGAAACAGCATTGATGGACATCGAGGTGGATATGAACACCAAGCACTGCGATCGCCTACGGGCACACGTGAGGAACATCGAAGAGGAGAACGATACATTGCGCAGGGAGATTGCCGTTTTGCAGCACCTGCTGAGCAGATGTCGTGAGCAAGTGGAACATTCTACATGAAGACTTTGGTCTCTTATCTCTCTTTCTCTCTCCACTTGAAAGAAAACAACATCTGGCCCATCTTATCGTGTCTGATTTCGATTGTTTCTCGCTTTACCATTGGCGTTGGCGGCGGCGTTGGCTATGATTTGGTATTAATTAGCATTTGTTTTCTTGCGAACGATGTTACGCGCTACACATTTTATGAAGGAGGACTCGCTTTCTCAGTCCATAATTCTCATTCTAGGACAGTTAGGAGTGAGAATAAATGAGAATACAAATGGTGGTATTCACTAATCTAGATCATTGAACCCTTGCCTGAGACTAGTGGTTAGGGAACTAAATAATATCTGCATATCTTATGTACTGCAACTCCACTTTTCCGGTGAGGAGGTAGGCCTTTCGTGTCCAGAGATAACGCATGATTCAATCAATTTTCGAGCGAATGTCCAAGAATTCCGATTTTGATTTCTACTTTTACTGCCTTGTTCGTGTTTTACTAAAAGTAAAAATTGAAAATAACTTAAATACGGTATATAAATGTTAGTTCGGGAAAAATATATGAGTAAGGGCACTGTGGTGCCAAATGAGCGTGGATTAGGGCTGGGCCATTGTTCCTTGTGTTCCTCATTACACTTTGCGTCCTGAAGGTCCCTTGACATAGGTGTTTTGCAATAGTTATTAACTTATTTAGGACTATGGCTTATATAATCAGATGTTTATATTCCGACATCAATCAGCGGTTGTGTAGTGTAATGGTTAGCACCCGAGATTCTGATTCTCGTAATCCCGGTTCGATCCCGGGCACGACCTGATTTTTTTGCTTTTCCGATCTTGCAGCTTCTTTGCGTAACACACATGCTATTAATACATCATGTGTTTACAATAGGCTACGATGCAGAACTACTTGTTGTTAACATCTGGGGTACTATATTTTGCGCTAAAAGTGCACCGGTGTACTTAAACGAAAGATCGATAGATTCCGACTAGCACTTGTACTAGATGAAGGTCCAAGTTGTTTCTTTGTGTCAAAGCTACTTACTGAACTACACTTACATAGAGCCGAACGTCATCTTAAATGGCAACTCACCTCTTCCGGCATTGGCTGCAGTAGTCCGTACCGGGCATCAAAATGATTCGGGTGTGCGACCTTGTTGAGCCATGGAATCACTCGGAGTCCGATAAACCCCGTTGAAACTACTAACGACATGATGTGGTGCGTGGTGAGTAACTACTGGTCATTATGTTGGTAAGAAATGCAACGGCACTGAGTTGTACTAGTAGTAAGCTGGATAGTTCGTATGTGATAGGAGAAATCTATCTCCCACCCCTCATAGTCACTACTCCCAGTGTGTTTCCGTCAATCAACACCAGAGAATAAAGGATTGAAAAAAAAAAGGAAAGAAAATGGGAAATAAATAACAATTAAATCTAATTGAGGTGATACATACAGATAAATGAATCAAATTTCTCTATTGTTATTCCCTCCAATACTTGAACGCCCAAAATGGTTCCTATCCAGGGTTCTTGGCATCACCCCGAATCATCCGATGTGGCTGCAGTGATTGTATCAACCTGGTAGGATCGGCGATCTACCATAGCTGCCCCAAAGACCGTAGCCATTCAACTACTGGCTTCCTTTGCTAGGCCAAGAACGCGCATCACGGTGCAGTAGGGGTATAAATAAAGAAAAAAGAGGGGCAAAAGGGAGACGAAGGGCATAGGAGGTAGGAAAATCCCGATATCAGTTCTAATAACCAGATGGGATGAGTAAGGTTAAAAGTTCAATTCAACAACGATTGGTTGCTATGTTTCTCGCTACCTCTTTAGGAACTTGGCTAATTCAATCGAGTGTAAGATCGCGAGGAGGACTCTGGTCTTCAGTAGCTGTATCCACTATTTCGTATACTAGCGATAGCGGTGTGTAATCGGTTTTCTGGGATAAATCACAATCCACAACCAGCCAGAGGAGCTTGGGATGCAATTAACAAAGGCTTGGATAATTGAGTGCCAGAGTCAGTCTGATCGGACCGCTAGAAGCTGTACCTATGATATTTGATGTGGAAATTGAATACGCGGAGAGTTAAGGACATATCGCCAATCGAGACGAACAACCTGTATTGCTGAACAGCTGTGTGTATTACACCGAAATACCAGCTGCAGATTTGTTTTGCTTTTTACCTTTTCGTCTCTTTCCAGTTTTCCTTTTCCCCAGGTAGCGAACAGCTTTCCCTACGGTAGCACTGTAGAGACCCAGGCTTGTCGCACAACAGCATGTACGCATGTCTTTTCTTATCCAATTGTAAGATGACATATGTTCCTCTACAAATTTATGAAATAAATTGTTGTCGCTGCCGAATTGCCTTTGTCTTTTCATGGGTCCTAATGTTATATGGTTTCGTTCAGCTGCAGTCCCGAGGTCGTTGAGACCGTTAGAGCTGCTTTCACAGCAGCTCACCCTCTTAGGTAAGTTTTCGGGATATAGTATCTATACCCAACCTGCTCATCAACTTCTCTAGCTAGATGCCATCTTGTTGAGGCGGTATGTATAACAGCAAAAAATCATTGTCCGAAGCAATGTGTCTAGGGAGGCGTGCAGCTGAATTAGTGTTCTATTAACAGCTGTACTCATTTCCCTTGACGACTATGTGGTATGCTGTTTTATATTTTTTTACCTTCTAACTACCCCGTTAGTAGTTCAAATTTTTAAAAGAACGATGGCTAACGTATCGAGCAGCCTTATATGCTTCAATTTGTCGGCATTCCAAAGAGCGATGTGCCGAAGTGGGTTGACATCACCTCTGCTGTAACAGCCACCTGCGCAGGCACCATGGGTGTGATAAGGGGCATGGCTTCGAACTTCGTCGGCCGCGAGCGTGCCATGCTATTCGAAATGAGGCTCATGATGGTATTCACATTTCTATTCGGCTTTTCACGGCACCTGGTCGTCCTAGTGTCATCTCGAGGTTTTGCTTGGCCTTGTAAACGGTAATACCGGCACAAAACACACAATGATCGCAGAGATGGTCCCTGAGAAGGAATACCAGCCATACACATTCAGCGTTCTGCCGTTTGTGTGGACACTTGGATCCGGCTTTGGTGCTCCCTTAGGGAGAGTCTTGGTCAATCCAGCAAAACATTATCCTAGGATCTTTGGCAGCATTGAGCTTCTGAAGAAGTTCCCCTTTGCTTTGCCCAGTATAATATCTAGCGGGTTAGTGGTTGATGTTGTTTACGTTGCGTCCTTGTTCCTACATGTGCGATCTACCCTTCCTTAAAAAGCCTTTTTTCAACCTAACAACTTCTATAGGAAACGCAAGTCGAACAAAGAGACCCCCTTGATGCTCGGCTGTCTTTTGGCCGCATTCTAAGTTGGGGTACACTACGTCAAACAAAGATTTATGCCCGACTGGACGGCGATGATGCGCGAGCCGCTCTACTTGGTGGCATGAGAGAAGTACAAGAGGTGCAGGAGGGAGTACATTAGTGTCCACGCTCCGTTGGAGAGTCATTTCTTCTCCCCCTCTTGATCTATTCTATTGACCTGTTGTGTGATAAACATGCACACTGTTGCGTTTGATTCGCTATTTCTAGAACTCTTACACTATCCCAAACAACAGCTAAGAGGAAATCCAGACGTCCAATTGCCTCTTTAATTCAACAACGGACTAGACCTGAGTAAGCTATCAAAGCCCTGGCTGATCGGTATTACATTAACCAACAGATCTTCGAAATTGTCTCGCCCCGAGCGAAATAGTTGTCTTCCATAGTATAGTCGGCATGTCCGGCACGGCCCTCCAGCTCGTTGTATTCCCCTGGGCAGCTAGACGGTACGGCATCCCTCAATGCTTGGAAGTGGCTTCAACCCTCTTTCCTGTACTGTACCTTCCGGTCCCTTTTATATCTCTTCTCTCACAACCGCTCAACCATACCGCAGCCTACCTTCTCCTAGTCTTGAAAGCGGCAGAATCTACAGCTGAGATCACATGTTGTGTAATCCTACTTAGCCACATAGGGTCCACCCTCGGCGTATTGGGAATATTGAACGGAGAGAATACCAGCATTAGTGCTTATGGGAGCGGCCTCGGACTGGCACTTATGGGCTCAGTATCCTCATTCGGCGTTAAGAGAGGTTACATGGTCATTCCGTGGTGGACGCTGGCTGGATTTGCTTTCTAAAGCTCACTTCCGGTGGCTTGGATTGCAAAGCTGGATGTCTCACAGAGCAAAAGTGCTATGCTGATGAAGAAGAACACGGTGATAGTCACGAGGAGGGAGCTTATCCTTGCGGTCCAGAACAAAGCCGGGATTAGTCAAGTATACAGTTGACATCGATCACAGATGATGGAGTGCCTCCTACGCCCCGTCTTGAGGACCTGTATCTTTTTTTTGGGTTGATACTTGTCTTTATATCAAGGATCTGGTTAAATCTACGTTGAATAGATGCATAAAGAGGACTTAGGGGATGGTTGTTCGGTTTGATTATGAATGTCTCTATTGTCCGCAATCCTATTATAGTAGGAACACTCATTTCTTATTCAGCACACATTTAGCCAATATTTTCCTCGACCACTCGCTTCGTGAGGTGGTGAGTAAGGAATGTATAATTTCTTAATCAATCCATGAGAAGGGCTTACAGGGTACTGCGAGACCCAAAAAGACCATGCTATATCTTGATTTAGACGGAGACCATTACAACTACCTAAGTCTCAACTTTCTCCCTAATAGCCGTGAACCCTTAACCCTAGACTATCACAGTTGTCGCCAGGCTTCAATCACACCAGCGAGATTGAAATAATCTATTAACCTAAGCCTCCCAATAGAAATCATACTGTTCGTCCATATCCGAGTGTGTATCCTTGCAGCAGGTCCAGCAGTGCTACCGTCTCTTGTTAGCATATTTACCGCGGGCAGGTTTTCGAAGGAATTTAGGTCTTACCCCAAACTTCTTGTCATGCTATTTTTCTAGTATTAGCATCTATTAAAGGACCAAATGGAATGGAGACTTTATCCGCTTACCCATCCGTGAGGACAGTGGGGCTTTTGTGGAAAGCACGCTTTCCAGCAGATATGGGTAGAGTGCACTTCTTCATAAGGAATTGCGGCACTTGCCCCGGAAAGGAGAGTGGCAGTTGCAACGAGAATTGTGGAGAACTTCATTGTGAAGGGACGTTACCACGTGGCTGGGATGAGTTTTTAACTAGGAAGAAGGAAGAAATCTGGTTTAATGCAGTTAAGAATGGCGCGATTGACCTGAAAGATGGTGCAATCTGATCGAAAAGAGCGTTCTATTTATGCTTATTTTTCGTGCTTACGGACTGCATTCTGTTCACCATGACGTCTTTTATAGATGATGACATTATAAGGTGCCTAAAGGACCATGATCGGACTGCTACGTAATACACTCTGAGACATAGTTCGTTGTCGAAGTTAACGATGCATTGGGTAACAGAGCCATTTAAAGTTATGTATAATGTAACCCTGCTAGCTGTGTTTTTTGGGTCAAGCCAGTAAACAAGCAGCCTCCAGGTTGTATGAAACCTGTCATATGATAAGTCTTGCCAGGAGTAAGCAGTCTCCGAATGTCTAGACCATTGTAGCGAGACAATAGCCTCATAATATTGCAAGAAATCTTGACTAGTGGCTAAACTCAGTCTAGCAATTGGCCGAAAACGTCGTCCTTGCCAATATAAACACCTAAATGTATGACGTCAGTGCGTGATATGGAACCATTGCCAGTATATTCTCCAATTCTGGGGATAGAAACCCATTATAAAATTGGATGAAGGTTGAATAGTACTCTTTCTGAGAAGATTCGAAACATCATCGGAGTGTTTTTGAATAATACATGCGATGGGGTTGCATTAGCGGCTGCTCGGCATGCGGGATCCCGGCTATGTGGAATTCTTATCAAGGAGATAATCTTCTTTTATATTTATTTGTTCTCTTGGATAGTCGCTTGTAGGAAACATTTTGAAAAACTTCAGATATGCCACAGTATGCACATTGATTGATAATGAGTAGCATATAATCGAGTTTGATATCTTTGTAGAAAACGATGATGCCATCAGCCGCGCAAACGCAAACACAAACAGATCAGACGGAACCAGCATAGTAAGTAAGTTATCCTCTCCCAAGCACAAGTCTACGCCACAGTAAAACATCATCAAAGAACAGTCACACAGCTTCCAACGCAACAAATCGCTCAGGCTCAAAAACAACAGCCCTCATCCCAGGCTTGATAATCCCCCCTTGCTTCACCGTAGCCATAACCCCCGCCAATCGCCCAACAATCCGACGATTCCCATCCCGGACCAAGAACCGCTCCTTTAATCCAGCCTGAAACTTATCAATTTGAGGACACGGATTCCGAAGCCCGGTAACAACAAGAACTGCTTCATCCTCACCGCCCGAGTTATCGTCCACAAAATGCAGCTCGGTCCCAACTCCCAGTCCTAACAAATCGATTCCCTCTGTAGTTATATTTTGGCCCAGAGCACCGGGTGCCATCAGCCGGTTCTTCATGTCAGATGACATCGTAGAACTGACCTGAGTCAGTATTTCTGTCGGGATGAGGTGTACTTGTCGGAGGTTTGCTGGGGGCGGTTTTATATGTAGGCGAGAGCGGTGCTGGACGGTTGTGCCCGCGTGGCAGTCGCCTTCGATGCCATACCCGGAGATGAGATTGATGGAGGAGACGGCGTTTTTGGAGAAGTTGTGGGATGATGAGGTCGTTACTGATAACACCCGGGGTTGGGTTGGGCACTGTTTGAGTATTACCATTGTGGTTTTCCTGATCGAGAGGGATGAATTCTTATTATCGTTCCTTGGGAATTGTCTGGAAGAGAAGAGGGGCATAGAGTGGATGTGATGATAAGGTAGTATGGGCCACATGACTCATGCCCTTAAGGGCTCGGAATCAGGCAGCGTCCTCGTATCGAATCAGAGCGAGAAATCATATCGAAGTCATTATAGATCCGAGGGATAAGTGCTTTTATTAAGCGGGAGCTGCAGGGGTTTTGGCGAATCAGCGGAATAGATAAATAAGCAAGTGGCTGAATCGGTAGCTCCCGCTCGCATGCCCAAAGGTACTGATTCGGACGATACGGTGTGATGCCCGGGATATACAGAAGCTACAGTTTCTGATAGTGGTGTTGAGAGTACCCATACGGACTGGCCTTCCTAGCATGCGTTGGGGGCTCGTATTACATCTCTGTAGTTGCTCCCGGGGGCTGAATTGACCACAGCCTTCCAATCGAGAGGGTTGAATTGAAGCTTCGATCTAACCAGGTGGCGGCCTTACGGCGGACAACGTGAGAGCGAGATTTCTAGCCGTGCTACCCATGTTGCTGGCTTTATAGCCACCTATAATTTGGTTTATCTGATATACGATCGCAGACATTTGGAGTCCTGCAACAGGTGAGCATACGAGATAAGATACTTCCGGGACAAAGGAACGGATCTACCTGCCTCCCTTTTGGTTGGTGTTATTACCATGTGGACCAACAAGGTCCCAGCATGCATGGATGTTGACAAGCGTCGTTCCTCCCCAAGCGGCACGCAGCTGGTACTCTGGGACTATCTGCAGGAAGAGAACGACGATATTATTTGTGCCCGCAAACCCAAAATGAAAAGAGCCAAAGGTCAATAGTACGGTAGTAATAAAAAACAAGTACGTACTTACCAGCTCACATAGTATATCCCGTATGCTCAACAAACTTGAGTGCAATCTATTTGTGGCTCTGATCGCACCCATGAAGAGCTACATGCTATTTGCAAGGTCATGGACCCTTACTTGCATGCTCCAGGGATATACATATATCCCGTGCTATCCATTCCAGGGGCATCATAGGAGCCACCTCGATCGAATGAAACAATTCCCCCCGAGAGTTGGCCAGAATTGCGAGGCCTAGATTACTGTGCATCTATTGCAAAACTACACCCACACTATTATACCTATAGATGTTCCCTAAGTTGGTGCATTACGCTTGGACCCGATGGCTGAATCTGCCGTTCTGGTTTCCATGTTGATTTTGCGATGTAACAGATTGGTCACAGGGGGTCAATTTCGACTCCACTCCAGGCTTTCGTGTTTTCTGTTGCTTTGGGAATGGGTCATGTTGTACATGCATTTATAGAAGGACTGGTCGCGAGCACAGTCAAAGGGGCCTCCGGCAAAGACCCCAAAACCGGCTTTGAAGGGTGTCGGAAACGCAACACCAAGCTGAGCTGCACCGCCATATACCCACCGCTGGAGAGTCCCGATACAGATACTGAGTTGGGATCAACATTGTACGCTGCAATGGCGGGCAATCTAACGTGTTAGCCGCAAGAGCGACAAAAGTCGAAGCGAGTCATGATGACAATGATTCTTTCTCAAGAACCAAGGACCACTATCAAAGTGAGACTGCCGTTGGTTCCTTTGTCGTCGGAGCTAAAACGACACTAGGTACTCCACAATATAGAATAAAAAAGGGATTGTGATACCTCCATCAGCTCGAATTGGCACTGTATCAGCTAGACCCGAAAGGTCGAACTGTTGGAAGTATACACTGTTGCCAGAGCTTGCCCGTTTCTCGCCGCATGGTGGCGAAGAGAAGTTGCACGATAACCAAGTATGTTCTCAATCCTTGGTCTTCTCTATGACGCCGCTGATTGGTTACCTGTATCATTGCGCGATTGAAATTGCCCAGACACCACAATAAGACCAAGTTCTACAAATGGGAACAAGCATCTATTGCCATTGTTGCTTTTCTGCCTGCTAGATTACAAGTGCCCGCTCGAAGTCTGCAGCCACGGTATCTCCACCTGATGTGCGACGAAAACAGCATCTCAGTATTTGAGACTAGATTAGTGTTATTAGACTATAAATATTGCGAGACGACTACGCTAGAATCCAATAGCAGGCCTCGGAGGTGTCGACGGTGATGATATTGGTGAAGATCAAATGAGAGGATTTGTATCCGACCGGGGAATATCACCAATCGACCATGCACGCTAAGGTCATCGTAGCAGCGCCGCCAAAGCAATGAAAATATAGCACATAAAACCCAAGCACCTCTTGAGCCCCGCCGAGCTCCGCCCACGCGATGTCCACTAGCTTAGCCAACTCTCGAGACATTGCCGATTCCGACAAGGCTCTCACGCCGACATCGTATGATATAGTATTAGCACGACAGACAGAAGCACACTGTCGTTAGGGACAGGACAAGCATGATCCACTCGTATCATTGACATAAGAGTAAAGAGGAGTAGGGAGTCCGAGCACACAGCAGAATTAATGAAAAAAAAAAAAAAACCAGTCTTCAGGCATGCCGATGCTTTCACTAGGATGTTCATGGCTGACATGGTGTTCTTAGCCCACTGGTGGTCGAAGGCGCTGATTCGCGTTCATCACTCCACGCAAGTTAGGGTTTATCCCAAAGAGATTGGGATTGTCGGTCGCGCAGTGGAGAAGAATGTCTCAGGGGCCAATAGTCGAACCTCGCCCCCACGCCCTCAGTTTGGCGAAGAAGGATCATCGAGAAATTTGTGAAATGAAGGACTGCTCCTTGCTGCCAAAAGTCCATTCAATCCCCATATTTCTTTATCGAGGAGAGGAGTTGATTCCCTGGACTGAAGGCTAGGCGCTTTTCTTTATGGGTATTAAGTAAATTACTGAAGACGCGGAGAGCTTCGTATCTGATCCTATACTCGTAGCGGCCATCTCAGCGATGACAGAAACCAAGTCAGTTTAGTACCTTTCTGACGGGAGCTCATGAAGTGGTTGATCTGTGCGGCTTTCCAGCTCATAGGGTATCTTTCGCGCTTCAAGTTCTGTGGGTGGTAACGGTGCTTCGTAGTAGCTGCTGGGGATCGGAGCGGCCCCTTCTCCAGAAGGCTGCTGAGATCGTTTTCTCCCACGGATGAAGAACCAAACCAGCGCAACGATCAACGCGGCTCCTACGACACCACCGACAACACCTCCTGCAATGGCCCCGGCGTGATCACCGGAAGAAGAGCTACTAGACGAATCGGATGCTGAAGTGGTTGCTACGGCGGGTATTGAGCTTGTTGATGTCGGGGATGTGGATTTCGTAGAAGCCGAGGCTGTTGCGGTGGATAATGGAGTAGAGGAGAAACCTGGAGATTTTGAGTTCTGTCAGAAGCCAAGCCCAGTCCACTTAACAAGAGGTCGTTACTGACTCTGAGTCTTTGTATTCAAGATTGTTTCCCCTCGCTCAGTAGGAGAACCGTCTGAGCAGCCAACGGCGTCCTGGGGGCTATCCGTCCAAAATCCTGTCTGTCCAGGCAAGCAGCAAAAGTAGCCAGTATGGTTAAACAGTATCCCAGTCTCATTGGCACAATGTGGTGTGGAGTGGAGCGGCGCAGTACAGTCCGACTCAGTTGGACAGCAGACATTGTTCAGAATTGATTCTGTAGCCCCGGGGCAAACCGAATCGCCCGGACAGCACGCATAGAAGCCGCCCCAGGTATGGCCACAGCTAGTCTCGCTGGAAAGACAGGTTCCATTCCTTCGAAGAGGGAACCCATACGGCGGATCGTATGAAACCATGTCGAGAGACCTAAGAATTAATATCGGTCTGCGCAAGGTACAGAGAGGCCGGAGATTGAAGATAGCAAGAGAGAACACGCGCTGTGAATAGAACAAAAAATGGTCTACAGGATCCTTTAATCATACGAAACCACGCCCCCAGTGCTACGGTGGCCGCTAAAATCTTAGCTTATGGGTGGATAACGAAAGCTCGGGTCTGAATCGATCTGATTCGTTTAGGTGGGTGTGTTTCGGGTGAAAGTTCATAACCGGTTCTGCACTACGCAGCATTCGAGACCAAAGCACTGCCGTTTGCTTGATTTCGGGTTAATCTTTCCTTAGTCTTAACCATTAGAAGAATAGTTTGATTGTATATGAGCACCTTTCCTGCTCCTTGACACGCAAGCCCCCTTTATGTATGCACTCTATGTTGTGTTGGAGCTCCCAGTCGATCAAAGATTTGTGTGGTTCATCCATAGCCTTCTAGGTTGCGATCAGTAGAATATCTATTCTTTAGACATCGGTCAACGTGGTTATAAACACACAGCACAACAAAAGTCTGAAGCGGCCTCGCCATAAGCTGTCATCTGTCCTATCATTTGCTCCAAACCATTTTACCTTTTTTACCCGTGATGGGATAAATATAGGTCGGCCTCTCTGAAGGAATGCAACGTGCTTAGGGTAAATGAGCGTTTTCTAGGAATTTCCCTAATTCGTCCAAATCGGCTTTAATGATGTTACATAAGCGGAACGGTCCTTAAATACGCATGGGCTGCGTTTTACCATCCGAACTTGAAAACGACATAAGAGACATAGTGTAAGACTTATTTGCTTGTGTAATACAGAGTAGCGCAGGGCTTTAATGTTTAATAAAAGCGTACAGAGGACCAGGGGTAGATCATCAGTGAATCAACAACAAGATATATGGACATGGGTCTAACGCTAATGCGTAGTTGTTTCTTATGGCCACCTTATTCAAACCACTTACCCTGCATTTCGTGGTTGGCTCCAGGTATCCAGAACCTGGCTATCCTGAATGACCTAGAAGTAAAAAGTTGTATATCAGGTGAGTCAACTATAGAAATCTAGCGATTGAAGAGGGAAAGTTATTTATTCGCAAGTCCGGTATATGTCCACCAATTGGGTCTGCCTTTACACAGATATCCTAACCGCCGCCTGAGCTATATAAGTAGTATCCGGTCGAGACGTTACAGGCGTTGCTGTACGGATGTTGTCATTAGCCGTTCACAATGCATATATTTAATATGGCTTGTAGGGACCCAGATGTTGAGTCGAATGGAAGCCTAAGTTCTCTATATTTGAGCTTAGTATGAATGTAAGAGGAAGCAAATGTAAGCATCGTAGTTGCAAGCTAATAAACAGTAGGTATGCACCAAGGTAGTGAGCTCCCGTCAACTGCCCGTAAAAATCCAAACACACTTCTGCATAGTCCTCATTTCTAAGGATGCATGAGATCCCAAACGACCTAAGTACGAAGAGCCTGTTTCGACAAAAGTATGACATGCCATTTTACCAAACCTAAAGAATTGGTTAACCGATTCAGTAGCCCCGGGGATGAATGACTTGACTCACATTGTAGCTCTCAAACTGCGTGGGAGTGTTCACGCATTTGGTGTCATCGGTGAGGTACACCGCCGACCAGCTGGAGCAATCGCCATTTTGCGAGACTAACATTTGACCCTCGGGCTTACCAGTTCTCATAACGGACTTGATGGGAACCATGTGTTTTATCTATTTGCATCCCCCGGTCTTGCCATCAATTTCATACGAGAAGATCATGTCGCCCTTGCAGCCTTCCTCCGCCCAGCCGTTCAAGGAATATCCAAGTGCAACAGGCGCAACAGATAGCAGGAAGGAGATAGTGGTACCCTGGCTCTATAAGGGCAATATTAATCTTTAGAATAATATGATTGTATTCTGTCTTAGGTATCTCTAGGCCACCTTCTTGCCTGAGTATTAACCTGCAGGCCTCCAGGGGGTCCACTTTCTAGGTTTTGGCTGAGGTGATAGTATTATCTAGATCTGGGTCTTAAGAGTCTTTTAATAGCGTTTTTTAGTGACCATCTCCCAGCCCTGTCTTCCAGGATTAGTGTTTATTAGGGCTATAATATCTGTGAATATGGCTTTAGGTCTGCTGGGTCTTGTAGTCTTAGGTGCGGCTCTGCTATATGGTTTATACGTGGAAAACATTGCCGGCTGGCTTTAGAGATCTCGGGGCTCTGGGGGCCCTGAGATAGTATTGCTTTGGGTGCTTTTTTGCACTGCCAATGGTATTAGAAATGCTAAGGAAGCTGCCTAAGTTACTTAGACTTGTTAAAACTGTTGAACCTTCTTCTCTAGAACCTTAATTCGGGCCTCATACTGTTGTTCACGGACGCGTTGCTGGGCTGTCTGGGCCTCTACTAGTTGGTTGATGTAGGCCTGTTGTGCCTCTCGTTCTAATTGGCGTTCCAACTCTTGATATCTTAGTATAGCTCCTAGCGCTTTATATTTGCTCATATAGTTCGCCTCTAAACTCTAGGCCTAGGCCTGATGGTCCCCGGTTTCTCTCCGCACGCTTCTGCCTGCTTCGGTTGCTGCAGGTGCTGGTCCTACTTGAGGCCCTGAGCAGAGTCCTGCTAGAATCACTGCTTTCTAGCAGCCTTGCTAGTGCTTCCAGGTCAAACAGTATCCCTAAGGTCCACTGGGGCCACTGGGACCACTGGTGGGCCGGTGCTGGGGATGGTGGTGGCATCTCCCTTAGGGGTAACCACCTCGACGCGCTCGGTAGGCCACCACCACGGGGGATTTGGGCCTCCATAGCGGTTCCTGCCGCCTTAGAGGGCCTTGGCTAGTTGATTGACGCGTGAAAATGACATGTTCTGATTGGGTGTTGGTTTTGATGTTCCGAGCGCCTCTATTTGCTTAGTGATAGATCCTGAAGCGTGGGATAATACACTATATCTGGAGAGTTGCGAGAGCTATCGCAATAGTAGAATTAAGTACGAATGTATTATTATTTATTAATAAGTCAGTATGTACTCGCTGTAGGATACTCCGGTATAGTTTGACCTTAACTTATTATATGTGTTTGTTAAGGATAAGAGCTGTTTCAAATTCATACTGAATGAGTTTACTATTCTAGTCGGTTCTGTTATGGAAGACTTTCATTGGAATGAAGACTGGTACGCCACCAAAAAAGATCCTAGGAGGATATTTCTAGTGGTTGAGCTGCTTTGCATTCAACCAACATAAATTAACGATATCCTTCGCAAATTGGCTGTGAATACTCTCCTAATTACCCTGATATAGACGTTAGAGCACGGCGAGCTCTAGCACAGTCAATGGTTGTTATGCATTCCCTCCAGACTACATCTCTGGATCCAATGAGCCTTAAATTTCAAGGAAATACAGCAGGGCTCTGAAAGTAGTGGTCTTTGGGAGTCTAGAGTGGCTAAACCTGTGATACTCAACGACAATTGACGCCAACGCCTCGAGCATCGATCAACCTGTTGTTCATTACGGCACCATAGCGTCTGGAAACCAGGTTATCAAGGATGCAGAGCAGAGGGACAAGCTGGCAAACCAGTATAATATTTGTTGCTTCGAGATGGAAGCAGCGGGTCTCGTGAATACCTTTCGTTCACGGGTATTTCAGGGTGTCTGTGACTATGCAGACTCGCACAAGAACAAAAGGTAGCAGAAATACGCGGTTGCTTCGGTTGCTGCTTTCGCCAAGTTTCTTTTGTCTCGCGTGAGAACACCTCAGGGCCTGGAAGTGGATTCCTCTTGAGGAATCAAAGGGAACAGGGTATCCCGTAGCGTTGATTTTTTGACGGGCCTCTCGAGTGAGGTACCTAAGTGCAATAGCTACGCTTCGAATTTTTCCAAGTCCCATTGCACCCCGCTGCATACGACCCCGGCGAAACCAGGTGATCCATTGGCGCTAGGTATGTTTTCTACCCTCCGTCCTGGTCGTAGCATCACTGATAAGGAGATATAGTGAGCAGAAGAAAGCAATGTATGCTATCCTTATGATGCTAGCTGACGTCACGTTGATACGTCCTAGAGAAAGTGACCAAGATCTGCAAAGTGGGCTGAACTACTGTTTAATAAGAGAGATCTTGGTATATTAGCCCCATGCTGAGAAGAACCACGATTCGCGGAACTTCTTTCCCCTTGGTGCGCGGCTCTGAACCCTATTTTGCACCTTACCCACGGGACACAAAGACAATGCCACTGTGCCTCCTTCACCCTAGATGGACCCAATAAGTCCTCCAGCGCTTTTTAAGCTGTCTCTCTGGGAATTATAAGTACAAATAGACATCCTAAGCTACCTTTCTCGGTCAGTGCTGGGTCGAAGAACAGGAAGATATGCCACTTTCGGAAAGACGTTTACAAGATAGGCCCCGACGAGGAAGACCGCAGATCGTCCAGAAGTGTCGTCACCGGGCCCACCGGCGTTCTTACACGCATTCTGGTCATCAAATTGCTACCTAGCTCACAAATGTACAAGAACGTTTATGTGGATTTTCAAGGAAGATTTTGCCATACTTAAATCCCATCAACCCATTGAATTTTCCATAATATGATTATTTAGTCAGCCTCCTCTAGGTCAAATATTCTAGGAATACTGGGCAAAACATGGCAGATGATCTAGAGAAGCAGGGGCATGATGGCATCGACCGACAAGTTGCTCGCAGCGGCCTTCGGCGAAGGGACTCCAAGATTATAGAATGGGACACCGAGCATGAGCTCTTCCCACGTAATTGGCCAGTCCAGCACAAGCTGTACAGCATGATGGTTCCTTTCTTCCTGGAATTCTACACGACTGTAATCAGCACAACTGGTGCCTCGGCTGCAGAAGAGACAATGCAGGAATACGGCCTGAGCAGGGTTGTCGCCTTAACTGGCTTTCAGTTCATGTATGGGATGGGACAGGCGTTGGGAGGGTTGATTATGCCCCCATTCTCCGAAACACATGGTCGACGAGTGGGTTACTTATTATCGGCGATCGTGTACAGCATATCCTCGTTGTTAGTTGGTGTGGTCCCTTCGCCGGTAGGTATGTTCGTTGGCCGTTTTCTCTCTGGATACGCGTCTGCTGTACCGTCAATTGTACTTGCCGGAAGTATTGAGGACTTGTATACTCACCGGACAAGACTTTGGCTTATCTGGTTGTGGAACTGCAGCACCACGATAGGCTTGTGTGTCGGGCCTATATATGGATCTTATATTGTCAGTAGTATAGGATGGTATGTTAGCACCCTCGTCAGCTGCCTAAGAAGATTGTGCACCGGTATGTGTACTGACCATGATGACTAGGCGATGGATCTATTACATCTCTGCTATGGCCACCGCAGTTGTGTTTTCTCTCCTCTTTGGCGTCCGCGAAACCCGACCGACTACACTTCTTTCACAGAAGTTCGACAGACTAAAGACCGAAGTTGGAGACTTAGACCTGGAGATTCGTAACCCGGATGGCGTGAACAGCAAGCGAGAGCTCTTGCAGGTAATACTCCTACGACCAGCACGTGTGGGCTTCACAGAGCCCATTATCATCCTCGTCGCAGTGATGAACGCGTCAGCCTGGGGCATGCTGTACCTTTTCACCGAATCATTCACCGTGGTTTTTTCCCAATTTGGCTGGAGCCAGAGAGCCACCTCTCTCCCCTTCCTAGCGCTACTACCTGGGGTCCTCCTCAGCGGCTGTATCCGCTTCTGGGACCACTACGTTATCAAGCAACAACAACAGAAAACTTCGAAGCCAGAGGATAAAATTGGTGGGTTTGCCATCGCGGCCCCCGCACTCGCTATGGGACTTTGGATCTTCGGCTGGACCGTCCCCCCATTGGTCCACACGCACTGGGTCGTCCCCATGTTCGGCCTCGTTCTTATCGGTTTTGCCGCGAATGAGTTCGCCTATACGCTAAGTGGCTATATTGCTGACTCTTATACCATTTATGCGTCATCGGGCTTAGCCGTGGTCGCCTGTCTGCGTGCCATTGCATCCGGTTGCATGCCTCTGTTTGCTTATCAGATGTATTCGGGGCTCGGGTCAAATATCGCTACCAGCATTATTGCTGTAATTGCGACGGTATACTGTGGGACGCCATTTGTTTTCTTGAAATATGGCCAGAGGCTACGGGAGCATAGTCAATTTGCGAGATTTAGCGCGGAGGTAAATGGACAACAGATGGCTGACTGAATGAAGGATGCATACTAGGATATTGGGATCTGCACTCGATTTCAAGTGGCAAGTTTGTCTAGCATTCCTTCAATCGTATGCATTGGTTATGTCTCATTGCATCTAGCTTTGTCCTCATCTAACTCTACCCTCAATTGAACACTACTACACTGGTCTTCCTAGGTTTAAGATCCTTGGACCTGGGAGACACAATATTCCAACGACATTTGCCGCTCTATATAACTAGTTGTTTGTTAAGGGCCACCACGGGTTGCAGAGTAAGACATGTATCAAGCACTGCCCCCAAAAACATTGATCTAAGTCATCTAGCAATGAGGTGTAATGCTGTCTACTATTTGTCTCACCGGCAAAGTGGTAGAGCCATTTCCATCCTTAGATACATAGGAAATCAATAACATGTCTCCGAATATGAATAATACATTATACTATCCCTTATGGACTGAAGCCCCATCCAAACATGAACAAATTCATCTTCTTCATATCCCATATAAATCTATTCTAGTCTGCTTCTGTGCTCCTGTTCAAACGCCGAGCTGGCTAGTCATTGGACAGAGCTTTGAGCTTTTCTTGAGACATGGGCCTTTCCTGGGACACCGCTCCGGCTTTGCCGTTGTCTTTCGAGATTTCTATTCCGATGAGGGTAGTGGCAGCTGTCCACACAGCGTAGCTGAAGAATATCACGGCTGTTGCTATTTTTGTCGCTGTACACAGGGTGTCTTCGCACTGATTCGCTCCGGCCAAGAACTTTGCAAGGGAGATGAAAGCAGCCAGAGATACAAAAGAGACAAGCCAGTAGATTGCAAAGGAGAAAGATTTATTGAGTGCTAGGTAATCGTCAGCACATGGCTTGGGGGAAGGAAGCATGCCAGCGTACCTTTCGAGGGAGAAAGGGATCTAAAAGCTAGGTAGGAGACAGCTATGAGTGAGAGGCACGAGGAGAATAACGCAAGCGTGATTTCCCACGGGACGTTTCCGAACGAAGTAAAGTATGAATGAGCCGCTTTAGATAACGCTCATGTTAGTCACAATTTATTATGAAACTGCTAGAATCCCTTATCACCTACCGACACACAAGAGCGCGAATGTAGCAACAGCATATATCGCTTGTGAAATCCTTAAGGAGAAGATCACACCCGGCGGAGCCATTGTAGGAAGTGCAGCGGAGGTATAGGAGATAATAGTGTAGGAGAATCAAGACTGATTTATTAAGACCCTTCCATACTACTGGAAAGAGGAAAACTGGGTACAATTTATAACACGGGAAGATGGTGGCAAAGTCGAAGAGCCCGGCTTCCACCTAGCAATCCTTCTTGCCCACTTAGTGATGCAATAGTCAAGCTTTTTAGTCTCGCTTGTCAAGGAAGCTTACTTAGCCTTTTTGCAGATCATTTTGTCCATAATTAGCCTAGGTTTAGGTTGCAACGATATTGCAGTCAGAGTCAGTCCAACTAGAGGGGAATTTCGGGGAGTTTACTCGGTGAAACACCATTCCTTCGAGCTTTAGTGCTCAGAATACTCGCTCAATGGCAGCACGTCAATTCATGGTATTAGGAATGCCCTGTGCTAAAGTTCGGCTCCTTCAAACTTCCGCGATGTCAACTGACTATTCTTTCGCGGCTAATTCCACGCCCAGAACGCCCTTACTCCCTACTACAGAGTAAGAATGGTCTAAGTGAATCCAGCCCGTCTCCACTTCCTGTCAGTCCTTTTAGCTACTATGTCTCTTGACACCAATAGGCAAACGTCAAGATGACCTTTTAAGGAAGTCGGTCATATCCGTGCCCTCCGCACACAATTAAGCTTTTTCTCTTCTCCCTCTGCGCCCCAAGCTTGTCTCACTTAGGTTTCAAGTAGGCTAGCTCCGTTCTTATCTCAATGACTTGATTAACGAGGGACCAGGTAAACCGAATGTCTTACATTCAAGCCGAGAATCAATGCTACCAATTTACTCTGTCAGGAATGCCACTCGCGTGACTCCCAGCTGGAAAATATTGTGTTCACTGAACCCTTATACACGGACCAACATCTGTCCATGACACTATGAACTTCCGGTGTTTTATAATGCGGTGAACTATGTAACCCGCTTGTCTCATAATTTCTCCGCTGCGGCCCTTAGCATGAACATAGGAGCGTAAATCATACATTCCGGGTGGTTCCCCGTCTTGGCTGATTGTCAGTGATGTTCGCCTTATATAGGGGTAGTGAACATTGACATCTCGGGCTTTTTGCTCGACCCAAACTTGCTCGTTTGCTAAGTACTGGTTTTCGGTATTTGTTAAAATAGTAATGATTATTTGTGGGAAAAAGTCAGTGAAACAGCTCATTCATAGGTTGACAGCACTTGTACAGCCAAAACTAAGACTGTGTCTTAACCTTTACCAAGAACCTAAACTTCACCAAGACCACGCTAGCTATTAGCTACTGTAGGATCAGCATTCATTTACTTTTATTTGTTCTACGTAAATTGCCTCATGCACTAGCATCCTTATATGGTCAGAGGACGTTGAACAGGGGTTGCACTCCGGAGTATAGCTGGTGGATTCAAGCAGCTCACGAGCTTTGTTAAGCGAGGCCATTGCTCGTACTGTTCATAGCACATTTCTTGTTTATACAGATTTATTGTGCTTGAAACATAGTTCTCACAATCCTAAGAGTGATTAGATAATAGGCATTTACCTTAACTTTAGCCATCCCCGCTGTACCTCTGCAGAGAGTCTTCCGAGATATGGCATATTCATTTATATTAGGGTTACATGTAACTAGCAGGGTAATCAGTTGTTCTCAACCTCTGTATTTCAGTCTAGAAGTGGTTGTATGCTTTGGGGCAGATGACCATAAGAAACTATGCTCTCGGCATATCTCGTAAATTGATGAAAATCGTACGTAGTATGATGTTCTCCCTCTAGGTGCTTAGATCGTCAGGTTCCTTGTGTTTCAGACTATATTGCCTATGTTAACTCGGTGTTTAGAGCACCATATCCAACATAGCAGATTAGGCCCACTGCATGCACTGCCTGCATGAAGTATAGTGTGAAGAACTTCCACTTAGGTCTAGAGGGCTTTTTACTAGCCGTCTGATACTCCGCTATTATGCACCGGTCCTCGAAGGATCACATCCCTGCTACGACCGACATATCATATGAGCCTGCCATCTCTCGGTCCTCACTTTACAATAAGGCCTCTCGTTGTACATTATTCAAAAATACAGCATACCAGTATCTAAAATGTATCTATGATGACACTCATCAGCATGCACCTCTGATACCAGTGAGTCAAATCACCACTGGGCATGACCTCTCCGTAATACACTCGCAATGAAATCTCACAGCACGGTGTCCCCACAACATTGATCCAGGCCGCAGAATGGTAAACTCCATTGGACTTCTATTAGTTTCTTATCCGAGACACCCTCAGTCGAAGAAGTCTGAAGGATTGCAGTTATGGCCTCGAGTGTTGCGCGAATAATCAGAATCCTGAGAAATCCCTTGCTCCACAATACGAACAAAATCTCCGAAGTATCACGGAGAAAAGGTCCGATAGAACAAAATCAATGGGACAATATGCATTCAGAAAAGATATAAAAAGGGTGTCAATTCCTCCCAACTTTGAAAACCAACCACCGCAGATCATCAGTTATCTTGGTAGCTTTCAACCTTCAAGTCGCAATCGTCAAGTTTCGACTTCCTGTCAACCTAATTCAATATCCAAGATGCAGTTCAAGCTTCTCATTGCCCCTCTCCTCGTTGCCACGGCCGTGGCCGCGCCCGCCCTTGAGGAAGTTGAAGGCCACCTCGCCAAGCGTACCTGCTGGTCCCTTACCGGCGAGAAGCTGAAGCTCTGCCAGGAGGCTTGCAAGGCCGCCTGTGTAAGTCTTCAGTAAGGAGGATATCAGTTAGGACACATCTAACATTTTTACAACAGACCGTGGGAACTGCAGGCCTTGCCATGGAGGCTTGTGAGAAGGCTTGCGACCTCGGTGTAAGTCTCTTCTCGACTCTACCTATCCCATTATCTAATTACTGATCGTCTTTCAATCCAGCCCCTGAAGACCCGCGAAGCCGCGCCCGAGGCTGAAGCTGATCCGTCTTTCGGAAACAAGGCTTGCAACGTTGCGGTACGTTCTTGACAGTGGCCCATGGCAACAATAACAAGTTCCACTTTTCTAATGCGCTTAATTCTAGTGCGATGTTACATGCAACTCTACTGTCCTTGCTTTGGACCAGAAGAAGTGCCTCGAGATTTGCGTGAGTGTGCTCAATTTCCTTTTTCCACCATCATTGCTAATAGGATTCGACCCTTGTAGAAGGGCAAGTGCAACGAGTAAACTGCGAAGGTGGATCTACTAGCTTGAGCCTTTTATCCTATACTTCACAATTTGTCACAGTAGATAGCGCGATAGAGGTAGCAGATGAACTGATATTTGAATTTTTGAATCTTATTATTACTTGCTAGTTTGAGGTGGCCTGACTTAATTTTTCTGCATAGCTGTTCTTGACGGCACTAAATCTAGTATATTCGACATATCGTTACCTCTATCTGTATTCTCGCAGCCACAACCCTTGTATGATTTTATTGAGCCAAGAAGCATTGTTTCCGACTTCGAAGGTTTCTTCAGTCGTATACTCATTTTCCTTCATGTAGGGGTTTTAGTAGATCCGAACAGCTTTTTCAACACTTGATAACCCTCAATAGCTAATACCATCGTAGCTATGGCGGAATCGGTTGAACAATATCTATAACCTATCCGTGATCTCGTGGCTCACATAGCACCATGGGCTTTCGGACTACAAGTCCGACTGACGATATAAACAGTATCTAGAGGACTTTTTGTGTATGTTATGATAGGAGCGAGAAGGTAAGTTGATTTAGACAAGTAGTCATTTTCAAATTGTGTTCATCATATCATTCCACTAGACAAAGGTCCCGTTTTCTGTCATACAGAATGTTTAATGTTAACGATTCGAAGATTTCCCGCATCTTGTTGGTTATAGAATAGCTTCTAAGATATTCGTATTAAACGACACCAAAATGGTCAGAGTTTACGATCCTATCAAACTACCTCAAAGGCCTATCTAGGTGGGAATCATGAGGCCATCTATATATGGCCTGAGTACCACAGTATTCAACAATCCGCATACTTCCGTAGGTGGTCAATTTACGAGGTATATGTCAGGTGTCTGCGATACTAGGTAATTTCATGGGTACATTTAATGTTGGTCGATATGTTTTTATATCTGGAAAGCGCCCGTTAAAACCAGGGCTAGACTAAACGAATAGACGCAAGCAATTTTAATTTAGTTTTACCAATCAATACAATAAAATAATATTAGCCCTTCAGTCTCAATTCTCTGAACAAATAAATTAACCCATTAGCTTAGAATGTGATTAATGGCTTACAAAGCTTCACCACCTTCTGGTAAGTACGGGCATGTGTACAGTGCCAGCAACTCTAGCCTACCTTCATGAAAAGATCAGGCAAAGCATCTACGAATACTACTTTGCGCCTCCATAATGACAGATTCTCTCTCTTGACTTATTCTTGGCTCAGTGCTACGCCACTAAGGGTCGATACATCCAGTAATAAATGCGCAGTTGGGCTGGCATGATAAGCAGAAATTTCTACAGCCCTGTAGATCATCCCGTTTAGGCTGATCGTTCAAGTTCTATTTCCAAGTAAGCCTTCATGTTTCCCCGTTGTGGCCCTGATAGCATGTGATAAAGATGGATCTTGCATAGAGCCTATATATCAATGCTGAGTGGATCAGGCCTACCGAGAGGCCAAAGAGGTCAAGGAACTGGCTATAATGGAGTAAATAAAAGCTGACACCTTGAGGTGCATGCTTCTTGACTAATTAGTTGTCTCACAACAGAATCGTGACTCATGGAGCTAAGACTGCCAGACTAAGTATTTTAAACGGTTGGATATCCGGAATGTGTTAAACAGAACAATGGAAGCGATCATAGCTCCGATTAGTTAGACCATGATCACCAGGGTAGAGGCTCGTCAAGCTCTCCACTATGGCTGTGTGCCCACCACCTTTCTATACGTCGTGATATCCGTCGTCATTGGTATTGGTCGGACGAAGCGGAGAACAAAACGAAATGGCCATTTGTTACATCTTCAATCTTCGATTATTTTGGAAAGGTCTTCTCACTCTGTCGTGCATTCCTCAAAGAGCTATTTATTGTGGGAGTAGTCGACGACCTCTATCCATTTCAGTTCTCAGACCATCTCCACAAATTCCCTGACGCTGGTATGGTCTGTCATTGCAGCTAGGCAAAGTCTCGCTTCATCTAAAGTCCTAGGAGCATCAATCATTAATTATCATGGCTTCCGAGATCCCGCTCCTTGCCCTTCTCCCATTCTCCCAACTAGACCTTTGCACTCGCCATCCAGCTATTCCAAGTACTATTGCTCTGCCCCCTTACAGACACGTGCCGCGCATGGTTTAAGACTAGTAAAGGGGCAACAGAGGAGATTCAGCCGTTTTTGCACCGCGAATATGGTCAACTACGAAAAGAAATCTACGGCGCCAAACCACTCCTCAATCATTCGGAGGTCGAAGACTGTTGGAAAGGGGATAGTGATACCAAGAGATCGAAGAAACTGGCAGTTGGTGGATATACCTGCGAGGTTTCTCGATCTTCCTACCATCCCTGATGCCCAAGTAGGACCAAAGAGGGCAACCATGCATTGCCATCAGTCTCCTCTGCCTGGCTACGAATCGGGCCCTGCACATTTGGTGCCTCTGCAGCCGGGGATCGTCTCGGATACGCTCCTCGCCGAGGAAGAAACGTATGGAGCACTGTGTCTACTGTGTGACCCGATGATGGGAGTGCGAGGATTTGGACATGGATTGGGGATAATTATCGGTCTATTGGAAATAATCTCGGTAGGATTTATTCCTTGGACTATCCTTCCGACGCAGATAATCTAGCCTTGGCGTCCCATGCAGGTCTAGGGATCTGGAATCTGGCCATGAAGCAGTATCACCAGCTCTCTGGGGTACAAACCTGGGCATCTGTTAAGTACTCACCCGACGGCACGCGGCTACTTGCTTCCTCCAATGCTGAACTTTGGGTTTGGGACACAATGAGTCAATAGCGTATAAGGGCTATCGTTAGAGGCGGCGACAATAAAATACCTGGTGTGGCTTTCCCCTCTTGCGATAACCAGCATGTATTATGCTCTAGCGATAATAGCATTTTGATGTGGAAATAACAAACGTCGCCCTCCTCCTAGCCATCTCCAACGCCCCCTGAATCTCCGACTCCGACTCCGGATCCACCGCACTCGTCGCCCCATCCAAAAGAAAAACAGGCGGATCCTTCAAAACCACTCGAGCGATTGCCACACGCTGCAACTCGCCCCCAGAGAGCTTATACCCCTGATCCCTAACACGCATCTCATACCCCTTTGCAAAGGTAAGTATCTTCTCATGAATGGCCGCTGCGCGGCAAGCGGAGAAGATTTCCTCGTCTGTGGCGGAGGGGCGCGCGTACCGGAGTTTCTCGATGATAGTTGAGTTGAAGAGGAGGGGGTCTTGTAGGAAGACGCCTAGGCTTTCGCGGAGAGAGCTTAGGGATACATCACGGATATTGTGGTCGTCTATTGTGATGGATTCGGAGGAGGCGTCGTAGAAACGGAGAAGTTTGAGGAGGGAGGATTTCCCGATGCCGGTTTGGCTGACTAGGGCGACTGTTTGGCCTGATTCAGCGGTGATGGTTATGTCCTTTAGCATTAGGGTTCGATTGTCGCAGGCGAAATAGACGTTTTGGAAGGTGACCTTCCCTTCTACCGAGCCGAGGTGCTTGAGGTGTTTTCTTTGTCGGTGATGGGTGGGGGTTGTTGTGAGGAGGGTGAGGAGGCGTCCTGCTTCAACGACGTCGGACATGAGCCAGCGGTATTGGCGGCAGAGGAATTTGAGAGGGTAGACGTACTCCAGTATTGGAGGAAGAAGACGAAGGCGCCCGGGGTTGCGTTGCCGCGGGTGATTTCGTAGATGACTGGGGGACTAGGATGAAGAAGGTTACTGGGACGGTGAACTCAGTTAAGGCTTTGATACATGCGTCGCGCTGGGACCTGTTCTCGCTTGCTGTAAGGTGGGCTTCGACTGCATCGTGGAAGCGGTTTCGTTCGTAGGTAAATCGGTTAAAGTAGGAGACCGTTTGCCAGCCTTGGACCGCTTGATACATGATTAGTGATTCCCTCCCGCTGTGCTTTTGTGAGTTTGCGTCTGTTGGAGATGTTCCAGTTTGAAGTGCAGACTTCGACAGATATGCATGCCATTAAAGCAACCACCATGGCGAGAGGTGTGTGCGTTGAATTTCCAGCAGGGGGGTGCGTAGGCGATGAGTAAATCCACGAACGTCGGGGCGGTGTCGATCTCAACCGTTTCGAGTAGATTGGTTAGTGACTCCCCTTGTTCGATGGCGTTCATTATCTCCGCCGAGTCACTGTCAAGATGGAAGTCTATCGAGAGCTTCATAACATGATTGGAAGCCGCATTGGTAACCTGCCAATACGAGAATTGCTTGATGGGTATCTTTACCAGCTCTTCAATCAGACCAAACCCACACACCCCCATCATCCGAATCTGAAGCTAAAGGCCCGTAGAAGAGAAGCTAACGGCGGCCATCCTGCTTCTATACCCTCCAATCGGTGCTGCCAAAGGCCAGTTTTAGCGTCCCAAAAACCCACCGTGTAGTCATCCGAAGCCGACGCTATCAGCCGTCCGTCGTTTGATATTGTGGCCTGGGTAGTATCGTCGCTATGGCCCTCGCGAGTACGTATACACTGACCCCAATGTCGTTCAAGTTGTGGAACCTTTAGGTACCCATGGAAACTTCTTATGCAGCCTAGCCATTTTGATCAAGCTTTCCATTAGGGTAAAACAAGAGATCGTCTCACATTTCTTGTCAAGCATGGATATTATTCTCATAATCGGACAAGGCAAAACGGTGTGTGTCGTGATTGAGTGGCTTAATGTTTTGCCGCGTCTGGTGTGGACTGCACGTTCAAGAGGAGTAGTCAGTCATCGTCGTAGCACTAATGGGGTAAGTATGAATTGAATAGTAAGCCCTCAGGGCCTACCGGAACAAAGTCCTCGACCTTGCGTAGCGTGTCAACCGCGGTGGATAACCGATCGACAACCCCCAGGGCCCCAAGCCAAGGTAACAGTTTAATGTGCAGGAATGCATTAGCTTTGGAGACTAGTGCAAGGTCTTGCTTGATATCCTCTATATTGCACGCGTACTCAACAAGGTGGGAAATCATGTCCACTGTGCCTTGGGCGCAGAGTCTGGAGTGGCGTTCGCATGCTTCCTCTTTTGGGGATTATCATCTGCTCTCAACTTGCTTGGCGTTCCATATTCATTCTGTCCTGGTATTTCGTGAGGAGTTGTCTGTGTGCTTGCTACGAACAACAGCCTAGGGTCATTCGAGGTTGATATAACGCATACTATCCACATATTTTGGTCTTCCCTTCCCTGATCGGGGTGACTGTCTGCACACTCACTTTTGACTTATTAGTACATGGTTCAAGCCAGGAAAGGTGCAAAAGCTACATTAGCTCACTAATGAATAGGCAGGTATCGAGCGCCAATCAAACGAGAGTAATATAATCTGCTCAAAGATTATTCACCCTCTCAGTTTCTGTATTCAAGTTCGTTCCAATTGAAAGAAATTGCACTAAGATGGCGGCTAGGAAATAAGTTGGAGGCCCCTATGCCACGAGATAGTGTACCGAGGTGATACACCCTGAGAAGAGGGCCCTGAAAATGGCATGGCTACGTAGAGGTCTCGCCCATTGTGCTCGAATCCAAGGAGGTTGGGAGACTCGCATACGAAAGCTTCGGCGCGTGCTGGGAACTATCATTCTGGGCAGCCAAACAGAGCGCAAAGTCCATATTTTATTAAGCAGAGCCAGCAATGCTATGAGTTAGATCCGAAAGGGAGCTGTGTATACGGGACAATGACGAGCAGGCATATCCTTGTTGTGCAGCCTTGCCAGCACATCAATTAGTGGAGTGCGAGAGAGACAAGAGGGCACTCGGCCCCTCCCGCCCCAATTTGCCTTGCGCAGAAAGCTTCTCAGCTATATTGACGAAACTGGGGAGGTCGTGATTTCAAAATAATCGTGATTATTCAAGACGTCCCGGCGTTTAAAAGGCCTCTTTCGTGATCTATTTCACAAATACAATGAGTCTCAAAATGCCGAACCCCAGACAAAGCAAGTGAAGTTCCAAGAAGACAGCGCGACCAATGTTCTACTGTCAAATTCTTCTATCCAGTCCACCATCCAGCCGTTCCGGCCAACTCACTAGGAGCAAACCTCTAGGCCAGTAGACTTGTGGCAAACTGCTTATCACCAGCTGGATGAGAGGCAGCGGCGAATTTTGCCCACAGTCCACATCCATGCCGACGTGGGTGACAAGGAAAATCAATGCCGAACGACAGTCCTGATCGGTGAGGTCATCCGGGTAACGGAAGAGCAGTACGAGAAATATCGACAGAAAGCAGATAGTACACTTCGAGAATCCTCGCGAAAGGTCATTAATGCAGCACTATCCTTCAAAGATATCATCAGCGCGGTTGGCGCCTCTGACCTTACCCAGCATGCAGCTGCTGCTTGGAGGATTGTGTCACTTGGGTTAACAGTATGTAATACCAGCCAGTGCGTTTATGAAGAGCTGTTAACTTACTCTATGATTGGAAACCTAGGTGGCCAAAAACCACGATGACGTACGAAACGCGTTGTTCGAATCATCGGAATACCTAGCGGATGTCCTCACACATTGTGCCTTCATTGAGAAGAAGTTCTACCATGACAGCAACTCAAGTATCAAGGATGATGTGGGAAATACGATAGTCAGACTCTACAGCGCTATCCTACGTTATACAGCACAGATACGAAACTGTCAAGAGCCTGGCATGGGCAGGAAGATATTGAATTGTGCCGCTGCCATTACCGAGCACCCGCTCATGGAACTCAAGACCTCTGAGGAAAAAGAAAGGGACAATTTACACAGGGTGGATTGGATTAGTCAAATGCCACCACCGCGAAATGGAGGCGGAGAAGACCCTCTGTCGCATTGATAAACTCGCCGCATCCATGGAACGCCTTATCGAACAGTTCAACCTCGTGAATCTACGTGTTGCAGAAGGGGTATTTTATGACTCCTATATTAATGAACATGAAGGTTTCTGCCTTCCCGATACCAGAACTGGGCTCCGTTCCCAAATTTTGAAGTAGGCTGAATCTGCAGACAGTAAATATATATTTTGTTTGAATGGAATGGCAGGAACAGGGAAGTCGACTATCTCCCGGACAGTTGCACGATTATTCAAAGAAAAAGGACAACTTGGTGCCACATTCTTTTTTAAGAGAGATGAAGCCGACTGTGACACTACAAAATACTTGATATCAACTATCGCAAGACAGTTGGTAGCCAGACATCGGCGGCTGGCGCCTGATATCTTGACCGCAATTGAGAATGATCCGAATATCTCATCTAAATTTCACAGTGAACAATTTGATAAGTTTCTTCTCCAGCCCCTGCTTAAGTTGTATCTGAATCAACCTACAACAACTGTGATTGTTATTGACGCATTGGATGAATGTGGCTGGGAAGATGATATAGCAGTCATACTTCGACTTTTGTTCAGATTACAGATTTTTAAATCAATATGTCTTCAAATATTTCCGATAAGCAGACCTGGACTTCCAATCCGTCTTAGCTTCAAGCAGAATAATAACTATCAGGACCTGGTTCTTCTTAAACTTCCTGCGTCCGCGATTGAACGTGATGTTCGCCTGTTCCTGGAATATAAACTTTCGGAAATTCGCAATGAGCGCTCTCTTCCCTCAGATTAGCCCGGAAATAAAAGTATAGAAAAGCTAGTGAAGATGGCTGTTCCTTTATTTATTTTTCGCGGCCACTATTCGCCACTTTATTGGGGAGAGGAAATGGCGCCCGGAAAAGCGCCTAGAAGCAATTCTCCAGGACCAAGCAGCATTATCAGGATCCCAGATAGACAGAACATACTTACCCATCTTAAATCAGCTCCTTTCCGGTGTAAATGACAGAGAGACCAAGCAACTAAAGCAAGAGTTTCGGGGTGTAATTGGGGTCATTATTCTTCTTGCTACTCCACTTTCAGTCAATACTCTTGCACGCCTGATTAACCTGTCAAGAGATGATATTAGCAACCGCCTGGAGGGATTTCACTCTGTTCTCAGTGTACCAGAGAATATTAACTCACCAATCCGCATCTTGCACTTAACCTTTTTGAGATTATCTCCTGAGCACCGAAAGGCCTTTCCACGTCAATGAGAAAGAGGGGCATGAGAAAATAATGTCACATTGTCTTCGTATCATGGGTACTGAGCTCAAACACAATAACTGCGGTCTAGCAAGTTATGGAACACAGTGCATGGAAATAGACAATCAGGTCATCAACTTGCACCTCTCGGCAGAGTTCGAATACTCCTGTCGCTATTGGGTGCATCATCTTAAACAAAGCAAAGGTGCTATATCTGCGTCTAAAATTTTGTCTTTCCTTAAACAGCACTTTCTTCACTGGTTGGAGGCGCTAAGTTTAATTGGAATCATGTCCGAGGCTGTGGGAATTATAGATGCACTGGAGTCAAGCATATGGTCTCCATGCACTTTACAATAGAGTAATAACTAATAAATAATACAGACAAGCATGAGTGATGAGTTTTCAGATTTCCTCTATAATGCAAGAAGGTTTACCCTCAAAAACGTCTACCTTGCGAGCATTGCTCCGCTTCAAATCTATTGTTCGGGGCTATTATTTTTATCAATACAAAGCACTATTAGAAAGATGTTTTCTGATGACATACCGAAACATATATACATACTACCACAGGTAGAGGATTTATGGAGCCCAGGACTACAAACCCTCGAAGGCCATTCAGCTTTGGTTCTTTCAGTAACCTTCTCCCATGATGGGCAAACTCTGGCACTCTGGCTTGCTCTCATGACAAGACCACCAAGCTCCGGGATGCCAAAACCGGCACTGAACTGCAGACCCTCAAGGGTCATTCAGGTTATGTTCGTTCAGTGGCCTTCTCCCATACTGGACAAACCCTGGCCTCCGTAGGTTACATTTTGTTGTGATCTCAGGGGAAAGATGGGCAGGTATCAGCTACACGTACGTAGCTTACTGAAGACCGGATGTCATTCCGATACTCAATTCTATGGACGACTGTGTCGACTATCTTAATCGTTTTTTTCATTATCTACTAATAGGTAAAGCCTTCAGGGGCTGGAGTTGGTGATCCGGCCAAGCCACTAGGATCACGTGGTCTCGTATAGATTCATATCACATTTCCGGATATGTAGTAGGGCGGCATGTGACCTTGCAAGCCCTGCTGATCACGTGCAAGCCAGTTTTCTGCCTGAGGCCTTGGACATAATCAAATCAACACTTGTTAACTCACTGACTTCTACACATCTTCGTCACCGTCCTCATCACAGCTAAATGCAGTACTCTTACATACTTGTGCTACTTCCCATTTTATCACATTGAGCATCCTAGGATTACTACATAGGCGTCTTAAGCCTACTACTCTAGAATGTTGGTTACATGTCCGTCAGCCCTGTTAAGGGGTAGTTCAATCGGGCCGCTAAAATCTAGGCGGGGCTGCAAAACTTGTAAGTAAGTGCTTGCTTTCTTTCAATTGAAAGAAGACAATATTCAGCGTCATGTAGAATTCGAAGAGTCAAGTGTGGAGAAGAAAAGCCAAAGTGTGTCCGATGCTCCAGTACAGGTCGCAAGTGTGAGTACGAGGCCACAACTTCCATCACGTTTTCCTCCGCACCTTCGACCTTATCCATTCTTGACAACCCTCTTTCATTATCACCTAACACAGTGTGGCGAGAGCGCCGTGCTTTTGCCTACTATTTTCAACACGCTGCACCGTTCGTTGGTGGTGAGTTGGATGCTGATTTCTGGAGCACCGTCGTCCCGCAGCTTTGCCAGAGAGAACCTGCCGTGTGGGATGCTATCAATTCCATCAGTGCACTGTTTGAGAGTCCTGAGCCATGCCTGGGTTCCGTCGTCCTACGCCGGCAGGATCCCCGCACTCTCAATCAAAACCACCGAGACGCGCTAGCCTGGTATTCGCGCTCAGTGTCTAGTATTCGCCAGCGAATTGAGTGCGGTAGCGTAGACATCTTTGTTGGGCTGATTAGCTGTGTATTGTTTATCTGTATTGAGGCCCTCCAGGGATGTGAAGAGGAGGCCTTGCAGCTCTATGAACAGGGTGTACGTCTTATTCTTGCCTTGCGCGCCCAAATAGCTTGTGGGGCCTTGCCACCAACAAACGCTTCTTTGTTAGAGGGTACAATCGTTCCAATTTTCTTCCGTCTTGGTGCAATCGCTTTCACCGCTTCTGGAGTCCGGGTTGGTGCTCTGCTAGAAGATGCGAATCTCCCATTGACGCCGGAATTTGTATCCCTGAAGTCTGCAAGGGAGGCCATCGTTCTCCTATCCACGGAGGTTCAAGTGTTTCAACGGACCTGTGGGGAACATTTGACAAGGTTTCAGGTCTCCCACGTATCACAGGAGCTGATACATCAACAAGTAACATTGTCAGCCACGCTAAGGAGCTGGCACACTCGCTTTACTGGTCTGATGGAGATCCTGCGCACAAAAGGCGACATATCGCCGCAACAGGCCGGCACTAGCGCCATTCTCTTCACTTATCATGAAGTTCTATCTATAATTGTGGCCACTTGCGTATCATCTTTAGAGATTATGACCGACGCTTATCTGCCAAACTTCCAGAATATCGTTGAACAGTGCAACGTCGCCCTGGATACTTCAGTGCGATCAGACGGCACACAACCACCCTTTACGTTTGCGACAAGCGTCCTCTTTCCTCTTTGGTTCACCAGCCTTCGGTGCCGCGAACCTCGGATCCGACGTGCAGCGATAGCTCTAATGTACCGGGCGCCTCAGGTGCAGGGATTTTACAAATGCACCACGGCGGCGTCCTTCGCCGAAAATATCATGACTCTAGAAGAAACATATGGAATGGCAATGAGCACAGCTCAAGAGATAACCGATCCTATGACTCCGGGATCAACGCATATATGGAGTAGATGTCAATCCCGTAGCCGAAGCAACAGTAGCGGCGCTTACACATTCAACCCGGATAGTACCCCAACCAGTCCGGACTCAAAATCTGCCGCAAGTCTATATCATGCGCTCATAGACGTGGAAGCCAGCGCACCGATAGGAACGCTTATCCCAGAAGAGGCACGTATGGGGCATTTTAGCGTATTTCAGCCAGGAAACAGCCTTCCTCCAGGAGTGACCGAGGGAGACATCGCAAAGTGGAACCGAAGCCGTGATCAAACATTTTTGCGATTCTTGCGGAACCAGCACGATCTGGCTACTGACACATGGTATTTGGTCGACGAATGCATTCCCCTCGACTTTTAATCGGAACATGAAGTTCTCTTATGTGAACGGAAAGGAATATTCGCTTGTGGGTCCTGGGATCTATATGTAACATAAACGCTGGCTTTCTTTCCAACCGTTGAACTCATCGAATCTATCTCACGTGAGGCTTTTCGCTCACTGAGTCGAGCCCTAAAATCCAAGTATCTCAGTTCGCCATCCGTTGAATGATTGCAACAAGCCATTTCCCCTTCCAGTCTTACCTTTCTCATTCTCCCAAGAAAAGATTCCACGCCGCATTAGAATGTTTATAAGCCTCACTATGAAAAAGAGCGCTCGCGTCCTGTCTGATCCCATGGGAAATCACACTTCCACCCGCATGCCGACCCTTGAACAACGACACATCTTATACAACCTCATCAATACGCATCAACTCCAATGATATTTGTCCAGCATCCGACGAGATTCAGACGCGACGCGGATGACGGATCTCTCGCGATCGCGATAGCTGCCTCGCGAAGGGCAATTTGCGCTTCTCGTCTTTTGCGTTCGTCGTCTTCCCTACAGAGTGCATCCTCCCTCTCATCCAAGAAGGTGCTCCGTCTGCCCAAACAGGTACTCAGCTCTGACTACGCGGGACTAAGCACTGCCAACGTGGTTTCCCGAAGTTGGAAAAACTTCTCCCGGCGCTGAAAATCCCTTTCCCTGGCTTCGGCATACGTTTCCCACACTTGGAGATCAGTCAGCATCATCTAAATGGAATCAGACGCACTTCGGTCTTCAAGATCCTCTGCTCAGTCGGTGCAAGATCGGGCTTTCCCTTGTCCTTCGGCCAAAAAGGTCCGTCAAGTAGTGCTTGGCCCAACCCTTAGCAGGGCCAATGCGCCCTAATAATAAGGAGACCAGAAACCATATCAACCATTTTTTATCAGCCCAAGACAAACACATACTAAGAAGAGATGAATGTGGTGGAGAGAAAAAGTGTTTATGTGATGCTGATTAAGTGGAAACAAAACTTACCTGGGATATTTCACAGGAAGCTGAAAAGAGAGAAAGAGAGGAAAACAGCTCCGAAGCTGAAGTCGAGACATAATAGCTAAGACTGAGCTTATTCGAAGAGGAGGGCACAACCATCAGCAGGAAGGAGCTCCATAGCAGTAGAGTAGATTGTTGACACGGCAGCTAGTGGCAGCATAGGAAATGTTGGCAAGGAATAAGCGAAACATAGGACATGGCGGTTTAATACAAGTGTATGCTTGAACCGAGGCTTCAACTAGCTATTTTAGTGATTCCTGCAAGAATGACTCTTAATAGTAGAGTATAGGGACCATGTTCATATCCTCCGTCAACTCTTATATGTGTAATGCGGTAGTAGTTCCCAGGAAAACAGAGCTTCAATACCCCGTCACCTAACCTGAAGTACATAGACGCTTGCTTGAGAAGGTAAGGACTCATGGTCATGGCTCTCTACGAATCGAAAGGTGTACGTTGGACACTTATACTGTACTGAATCATGAACAAGTACCCAATTTACTCCCGATCTGGAGCGTTGCGAACTTATCTCAAGTAGCCTGCAACAATTTCACCTTCCTCCGAAGCCTGTTGAGATAAGTAGATTTCCGTTAGAGAATAATTATTTAGCATGGCTGAGCATATCCCATTGTAGGGATCATTTACCCAGTCCAACCCGACCAGATTTAGCGCACTATTAATAGACACAGTAAAGAAAACTACAGACCAGATTGACTAGGCTTGTATTATCTAACGACCCCATCTACCAAGTCGCAAACAAATAGCAGTAGGCTAGTTGGTTCCTCTCTAGGCGTACTCCGTAATTTTCATAAAAGGACGCAGACTACAAAAATTGAACGGATAGCGAATAGTTGCATTATGTGAAACACAGAGACATTGGTACAGCCCAACATTTGCAGTTTCGCCATCATTCGGTATGAGAAGACCAGAGAGCTGCCAGTCTTCATCATATACTTGGGCATGTATAGCTCGACTTGTTACTTTTTAGGTATTCGAAGCTCAAAGCTTGCAGTAAGCAAGTAGAATGTGTCATAAATTTGCTCACTGAGCAGTGGTGTAACCCTATTAAAGCAACATACATAAGAAATGGAAGGAGGAGATCCTGTCTCCGATGTGTACACAGTACACATGGAAGTATATAAAGTCTAGCAAACACCGTGAGTCTTGCCGTGCTTACCCTGCAAGGAATGCTTCTCTCCCTTGTAGTGAGGGTGGTTGTGCTTGGCCTTGTGTGAGTTGGTGGAGTGTGTGCGGACATGGCTGGGACATTTAGCCTGAATTCAAAAAGCTGAAATGGGGTGTAAAACGGAATATCTTACTGGGTGTACTTCTCCAACATGGCCTTGTCCATATCACCCAACGTCTTAAGGGCCAACTTGATATCCGTCAACAGAGCATCGCATCGGTTCTTGCTGAAGTCCTCGCGGACCACGACGCGCATCAGCTTCAGATTGTTGCTGTTAGGCGCCATCGTATACGCAGGAACGATCCATCCACGCTCGCGCAGCTGGTGTGCTATAGCAAACTCATCGTACTGAGACTCCCGCTCAGCAGGAAGTCGGAAAGCGACCAAGGGCAGACCGCGACCGCGACGTTGGCTCATGATGATGAATCCTAGCTTTTCGAGTTCTTGGGCCAAAAAGTCCGCGATAATGGTGATGTTCATCATGATGGAGCGGTAGCCACGCTTGCCGAGTCGGATCATTTGGTAATACTGGCCGATAACCTGGGATGCGCCTTTGGAGAAGTTCAGGGTGAAACTGGCCTGCTCAGCCCCTAGGTAGTTAATGTTGAAGATTAGGTCCTTGGGGAGATATTCGGGGGACCGCCAGACGACCCAGCCAACACCAGGGTAGACCAGGCCATATTTGTGGCCGGACACGTTGATTGAAACGACTTTCTCGAGACGGAAATCCCATTGTAGATTGGGGTTGATGAAAGGAGCGACGAAGCCGCCGCTAGCAGCGTCAACATGGATGGGAACATCGAGGCCACGCTCCACGAGGAGGTCATTGATTCCCTTGACGTCTTCATACTCACCAGTGTAGGTGGTACCTAGGATAGCGCAAATGCCGATAGTGTTCTCGTCAACTAGGTCAACGGCCTGCTTGGGATCAATCACATAACGATCATCGGTGCAGAACACATATCGCTCCTCGACGTCAAAGTACCGTGCGGCCTTCTCCCAGCACACCTGGACGGCACTGTTCATAATGATGTTAGGCCGGAAGTAGTCCTTGCCTTCGGCCTTACGCTTGTTCTGCCACCGACGCTTCATGGCCAGAGTACCCAGCATGATTGCCTCGGAGGATCCAATGGTCGAGGTTCCCATTGGGTGCTCATCTTCGCTTTCAACAGGAGCATTGAACAGGCGGGCGATCATGTTGACGCAACGGTTCTGGATCTCCGCTGACTGGGGGTACTCCTCATAGTCGATGAAGTTTTTGCTGAAAGAATCAGTCATGAGCTTTTCGGCTTCGTCTTCCTACTATAATTAGCATGGCACCTGATGATCGAAATAAAACACGCTATTATACCATGTAAGTGGTAACAAAACTCGCCAAGCTACATCAATTAGCAATCATAGTACGGATATACAGGGTAGGAAAATCAGTGCATACTTGAGCATCGGATTTCCATCCAGACTCAGCTCATCCTTAATCATGCGATAGGCCACCTCTCGGGGCATCTCCCGCTCCGGCATCTCAGTCTGGGGCAGTTGTTCCGTTGCGAACCGCGTGCCGTAGACGCTGGAGTAGAAGCCATCCTCGTCAGTGTTCTCCAACTTAATGGAGTCGACACGCTTAATTGTGGAGTCGACATCACTGTTGCGATGGACTTTAGCGAGATGGACCATTGTCTCGGTGGGATATGCCAGATAATGCAAGAATTGAACTGTACACACGAAATAATATCAAAACGAAATTCGAGAACGAGGGGGACAGGAATCGGGCGCGCTTTTAGCTCCCAGCGGGCGGCACGATCCGAACTCAGGTCAGGCAACAAGAAAGGGGAGGGGCAGCCGACACGAGTGGCTATTGTTTCACAGGCGAACGTTTAGGCCTTTCGCTAGCCACGCGAGTCGGCGGCCAGTAGCCATACAGATCGCTCGCCAGATGGGTAGTCGGGCAATCTTGATTGCGTAGTATTCAGCCGGTGGCGCAGCAAGTGGGTGAGATCACCAGGTTGGTGGGCGAATCGCAAAGACAGGATCAGGGGGGCGATATTCAAAGCTTAGAGAAAGCTTGGCCTGAAATCGTGCATCGGTGGGATGGGACCGTGAATTTGGTGGATATTCTCCGCTATCAGTTCTTCCAGCCATTAGTTGATGGTAAAATCCCTCGTGGGGGGGGTGGAGTATCATTCGGCAACTGATTTCTAGGACTTGTTTCACTATCCCTTATTGTGGTCCCAAGAATAGTATGTTCGTGAAGACATTGACGTAATATTCGAGTCGAGTGGATAGTCCAAGAAAGAGAAAAAACGATCTGCGACTATTGGAGAGACGATTGAAGTTTTCGACTGAAAGAAGGAATAAACCAACATTTGTACAGTATCCGGCAATCCCCGTGACTCCACCTGACTTGTTTGAACCCTGTACCGTTACATCGGTGAAGTCTTCCTCAAGACAAAAACAAATACTATCGTTGAATATTCTATCCTTTATTTTCTTTCTCTTTTTTTCCGATTTCGTTCAAAGTATGTAGGGCATTTTCCGTATTATTCCGGTGGTTCTTCATATCATCTATTCAATGGGAAGATGGACATTACCATGGTGCTTGCTTTAGTCACACATAGGCTATATATATAAGCGCTTCACAGACCGTCAAATTCAGGAAACCAAGAAAAGAATAATAGAATCCCACAGTCCGATCACCCAAACAGGGGATATTATAATGACATTTAACTACGGTAGTGTCAGCCTACACTGAACATCCATCATTGAACTACATCGTCCTAAAGAGTCTTCGTCTAGACCCTCTCAAGGAATTAGAGCTAACCTACACACATATAAAGCGAGTGTGTAGTAGTGGTACCAAAGACAAAGGATACACCATGATAGGAAAGATTAACCTCATCCAGAGGCAAATTTACAATGGCGAACAGAATTTTCTATGCTACCACATTTTCTAAGCGAACAAGTGTGTCACCGAAGGAGCCATGACGCCCTCATTAAGACTATACGAACACCACAACTGCCTTTCCTCCAATTCCAGATCTTGACAACTATCCATAACACCTTAACACCATCAAAACCGACAAGTAGCGCCAAACTGGAAGAAACTATTTTCTCAAAGGTCCTAGTTGAAATCCTCCTAGACATCGCCGAGTCGATGGACCTACACTCCTTCAGTAGATCCCTACTCACAAGCAGACCTCTTCCTCTAATGACGCCAGAAAAACTGCATCAGTTTGTCGAAGACAAATTTCCCGGCGTCTTGACACTCCGGAATCTTCTCAGAGCAGGTGTACGCCCGAATGCCCACTATAAGAAGGGAAACACAACACTCGCTAAGGCACTGCAAGTTCACAGGCGTTATAAGGATAAGTACAACGACCATTGGCACGAAGCATTGTGCTCTAATTACTAAATCCCGGCGCCGATCCGTGCTTGCCTGATGATGATGGTAAACTAGCACTTGACAAAGCGAATCAGAGACATTTGGAAAGCCCGACGATACGCGACGCGCTAACTAAGAATGGAGCCAAGGCAACTACGCTCCCAAATTCCTTGCACGTATGTACGCTTTACACGTGGCATGAGCCGATAATAGCAGCCCGGCTCATCAGCAACGGCACGGATATAGGGGCCCTGCGAGAGGATCACGGGTCAACGATACTCTATGTACTACTCGAACACTATTCTCCCTACAGAGTACATATAGTCTTCTCTCAGATGGGCTGCGAGTATTACTGGACTTGTTCTTGAAGGCAGCGCCTGAACTTTTGGATTTGCCAAATGACAACCCAGCGACGTCCCTCCATTACAGCGTGAGAACGGAACAGGTTTCCTTCGCTGAACACTTACTAGACAGGGGGGCTGATCCCGTCGTTATTGACTCTACTGGAGCCACTCCATCACAGATCGTAGTAGAGGATGGCAGTGAGCTTTTGGTGGGCGCAATTTTCAGCAAGAGAGTGAAAGATCCTCAAAAGGGGCTCGAAACATACATGGGCGCCGCGCTCATGGACGCTTGTTCCTTCCCGTCGGTCTGATATTCAGACAATACTGCTTGAAGACAGAATTATGATTGTAGACTCTCAATACAACGCAATTATCAGAGCGACAGATCGAGACGACATAAATCCGAGGTACTGTGAAGACATTCGGCTAATCTTAGGGAATCTGAGGATTTCGTAGGATGGAGACACGTAACAAGAACAACTGGAGGAACACAAAGGATTTACGGAGGTATTTTCTCACCCATATAATGGACGCGCCTTGGTTTGCTATGATTACTAACATTTTATATGATTGATTTAAGCCTTATACGCGAAGGCAGCAATTTGCATTTTATACTACTGTGCACTAGCCACAGTCATCTAGTCTAGATGTAGGTTAGCTTTACTCTGATAAGCATTATACCTTCCCTATCATATATCTCCGTGTATGTGTTTTTGAAGATATAAGCTTTGTTTTATGGTATCTTGTACTGCTTTCTCGTTGATTCCCTTGGATTGCTCCATACTCTGATAAGTAAATAAGCATATTCTACATCGCCTAGGATACCGTAAATATCTGGACCATTTGTATATAATTCCAGTCGAGTGAGCCATAGCCATAACTACTAGTCAGTCTAATACTCAATAATCAGAGCACAAAGCATCAATAGTTGTTGATAGCCTCTGCAGGAATAACAATACAAGCAAATAGTACCACCAAGCGCACCCGTGCAGGCCATACTTGAACTAGTTATATTGAATTAATGAACACTAGCTCTGTAATCATCAATATGATCTCTATCATAATGATACTCACTTTTGGCTCACCGGAATACTAAGCCCAAAAAAAGAAATTTACTTCACCACACCAAGAATATATACAGAAACCCAGCTACCCAGTACACACCCTAATACCCTCATTGAAGACAACAAAAAGGAAATAAAGAAAAGAATATCACTCCGCACCACACCATATTGAAAGTCATACGAGCAATATTATATCCATCGATTGACACTACCAGTCATAGATAGTCAATATTGCCCCTATTCCCAGACTCCTTATTTAGATCGCGAGAACTTGAACTATTCCGGAAAGAAATAGTCTGGATCCGCTCAGTTTATTAGCAGACAATGTTCCTCTGGCCAACCTCGATCAATATCTACTACCTAGCTAGTTAAGGGACTTAAAAATAGATATCAGATACGAGGAAAGAGAGAAAAGGGCATCTGATCAATGCTTTCATGATCAAAAGTACGGGAAAATGGCGGTGAATGATCAGATCAGATCACATCAGATTAAGACATCACCCCATTTATATTACTTCGGTCTCATGTATTTTCATCTTTCTTAGTGAAAAAGGAGACACGATCGTTCGTCAGGAAAAAACAAAGAAAAGTTTGCGTTTCTTTGATTACCATTAACTAATACAACAAACAGCAGAAACAGGCAAAAAGCTTTACAGAACAGAATGTCCATCCCATCCAACCGTCCAGCATCCTTTTGGTATCCGTCCTATCCCGTCGATTATCATACACGCCATTGTCATACATGAAGATATATCGCTTCTGACTTTTTTTTTGTTTTTCGTTTTTTCGTTCCCAGTTCGGCTTTTCTCTTTTTTCTGTTTCATCAACCCTTTGGGGTCCGTGGGTATCAGGAATTAGGGTCTCTGTGGGCGTCCATCCCATCCGCCAAATAGCCAAAAAAAAAAAAGAAAATAGAATTTATGAAACAAAACAACAGCAAATATGTTAGTCCGAGCGGAGATACATCATTACTCCGATTTAGGCCTTTTCGCCCTTCAACTTACGCTTGAGCCACCCAAACAGGCCACTCTTCCGCTTCTCGAGCTTGGCAGCCTCGGCCTTAGCCTTATCTTCAGCCTGATCTTGGGCCTTGTTGGCTTCAGTCTGCGCAGTTTCTTTAGCCTGGTCGGCGAAGCTCTTACCCTCCTCGGGCTGGCTGGCGGCACCCGTCTGAGCGTCATGTGTAGCCTGAGGCTCCTTCGTCTTAGCCTCTTCCGGTTTCTTGATGTCCTCCGGCTTTAGCTCCTCTGGCTTCTTGGCCGCAGCTGCGCCGTTCTCTCGAGCATCCTGTACAGCCTGGGGTGCTTTGGTCTTGGCTTCTTCGGGCTTCTTGATCTCCTCCGGCTGCTTAGCAACACCAGCACCCGCTTCTTGAGTCTGCTTAGCTGCAGGCTGACTCTCCGCAGGGAGCTGGTCTTTAACCGCAGCAGTGCCCTCCTGAACCTCGGCGGCCGGTTTGCTCTCTTCGGGCATCGTCTTCGCGGCACCATGGGTGTTGTCGGGAGCACCCTGCGCGTTCTGTTCCACGTTGGACACAGCTTGCGTGGCAGCTTTCTTGCCAGAGGTAACCTTCGAGTCCGGACCATCATGAATGCTGGATGGGACCTTGAGGACCGGTTCCGAAGGAGGAGGGGGAGCGGAGGTGGCGGTGCCGGCGGTTGTTAGCTCAGTCGTGGATGGAGCCTTTGGTTCGTCGACAACAGCGGGAGTAGCGGTGGTCAAAGGTGCGGTTTCGTCCTTCGCTTTGGGCGTCTTAAAGTCCTTGGACTCCTTGGCAGTATCAGCGGTGGTGACAGTAGTAGGTGCTCCGGTGGGAGCAATATCTTCGGCTCCCTTGAGCTCGGAGGTGCTGGATGCAGCAACGGCGGACGTTCCAGTGGTAGAGGGGATAGTGGACTTGTCCTCCACTGAAGAAAGGCCGGGGACGTTCAGGACTGTCGACACACGATCGTTGGGGTCAGCACCAAGGCCCGGCACGATCTGGGGCTGCACACTGCTCGTTTCAGCGGGAACCTCTGGTTTCTTCGCCAATGAACCCGTCTCAGCGACATGACCAGATGTCGCACCAGCAGCCGTCACTGTATCGTCCACCTTGGCGATCTTATGAGGCAATTCGTCATCCTTCGCGGTCAGGCTGCTCTCGTATGGCCGTTTCGCGTGAGTATCATGGACATCCACAGCCGTCTCTTTCGGGCGTTCGGGGAGGGAAGTCTCCGGCCCGACAGAGGAGGTCAGAGTCTCCGGGGTCAATTTGAGATTCTTATCGGTCGTAGGCAACCCGGCTGCGAGACGAGAAATTAGTCCTGGAACTATCCCTAAAGGCAGAACGAATCCGTGTTACCTGCTCCGGCCACCTCTCCATCAATCAGTTCGGCCTTGTCTGCGGGGCCGGTCTCTGCCTTGTCTACCGCGTTCTGCAAAATCTCCTTCGCCTCCTCGGTGGAGGCTGGCGGGGCAGCCGATGGGATTTCGGTGGTCGCATCGGGGATAGTGGTGGCAGGCGCCGCAGCCACAGCTTCAACAGGCTCTGCAACAACACCGCCGGCCTCACCTTCTCCCGTGGCAACGGTCTCCTCGACTTCCTGGCTCGGCGTTCTGTGCTAGTGTCAGTACAACTGCCACGATGCGCTACCGCTCCTCTTCGAAAAGATCCGGTGCGATCGATGCAACATGCGACTCACACAGGGTTTTGGGTATCGGCGACCTTCTTAGTCGCGGCGGCAGCGGCGGCACCGCCAGCCTTTCCGCCCTTGTTCTTGTTCTTGCCCTTTCCTCCTTTCTTAGGCATTGCGTCCGATTATAACCTGACAACGAGAGAAGGGTTAGAGGAAGGGTTTGGACACGTATCGATGACGACAGTAGGTTGCACGGGTTCTGAGGGTCCCGTGAAGACTTACAGGATGGTCGAGAGCAAAAAAGGATGGAAGGTCGACGTAGAATTGAGATGGCGAACGATTCAATCCGAGCTGGGGGAGTCTGGAAACGGATAGGTTGCGTTGAGGAAGTCAGGGGCGGGTGAAGGTCTGGTATGTTGGTTCTTTCCGAATGCTAATCGATTCGGGAAACGTTAATCCGCGATGGTCGGGAAGGTTGTCTACGCTTCCCAGTGCATACAATAATCGTCCAGCATCAAGAGATCTCCCTCGAAGTATCGTTGTAGTTGAAAGGGAGAAAAGTACGAGTTCCAGGTCTTCCAGTAAGCTCTAAAAGGAAATTGCAACGACTGTAGTGAAAGCAAACAATGGACATAACAAACACCTGGTCACGCACGGGTCACATGAGTCGCATCCAAGGGACACAACTTTCGATCCTTGCGCGCTACAGCATGGGAGTAATCTTCTATTACCAAATTGATGGGGGGCATTGAAATGAAGGAACATAAGTCTCAAGATTGCGATTGTTGCCGTCCCAATTAAGCCTAACAATTACGAGAATTTCTTTAATGTTACTCTATGCAGTTATGGTTGCTCTTCATCATCGACCGCATAGTTCGGGAACGAACAGCTCTCGCCTTCCTCCACTCAGCTTGATATTGCTCAATTAGCCCTAAAGACGAATCCAGACGTTCGCTGGTTTCAGTGACATTGATCTATTATGCCATTAAATTATTCCGAAGGGGGAATTCAAGAAGCTCTAGTTTGCTGAGCGCATTAGCTGAGTTCGAAGCAGTCCGCTGTTTTCGGTGGCGGTTGATCCGCATTGTGCCTGCAGTAGTGTAGTTGCACTCTTAGTCAGGTTGGGGTACAGGGACTTAGTAACCCTACCCTACCCTACCCGGACTATAATTATTCCGACCACCACCCTTCCCAGTAGGGTAAGTCTGCACTTGACCTATGGTCAATATCATACACAGTAGCAGGTTCATGGTAGATATCAGTGAAGGGGTTCTACAACATGGCAAGGTATTACAGCACAGGCAGGTAGCTATGCAGGACGCCCAAGGGAGGTTCGCGGCACTGCATATTGAAATGAACTGCATCGACAGGGTGGTCCACCGGCAAATTACATCATGAAAAATGTGTGCCGTCCTTCAGCCAAAAATAGCCTCCTTCCGCCGGGATGTGCACTCTTTCAAATTACGTATGGGTAAATCTGAATTACACTGTGTGCCCTGCAGGGCCTGACCCGGTCGACGCATAAGGTTCTATGACTAAATTAATGTTCACTGGCTCTGGGCACCGGGCGGTCTCAGGCACTGTCAGCATGAGTAACAACTTCCTTGCCGGTCCTCGTGTTGAGCGGTTAAATGATGCGGGAATTCCAGCGGAATGTATGAATGCCTAATCCAGGCAACATGGAGAATCTGAATCTTCCAGAAGGGATAAAAATATGTGACATCATAGGTCATACGCAACGGAGTAGTTAATCAGTCGAGCCAACAAACCTCGGTCAGACCCCCTTGCGGAGTTACAGAGTCAGTACTTGGCAGAACCAAAATGTAGCGTATTTATCACGAAGAACGAGGGTCAAAAGGGAAAGGAGGCAACAAAGAAAGACTCAGCCTGACGTCTATTGCTCATGACAATGAGTCAAAAGTAGCCAATCACCAAAAAAATATTGACCGACGCAGGATTCGAACCTGCAATCTCTTGATCCGTAGTCAAGCGCCTTACCATTGGGCCAGCCGGCCTAGTTGTTGAAGGTTCTGGCAACCTAATTTTCTTTAGAAGCAAAACCCATGGATATTCAAAAAAGACGGAAGCAGCGTGCCGAGTGGGGGCATCCCCGATGGGTCGGTTTTTACATCCCACATATTATTTGTTCTCCTCCAGATACTTATCATCAACCAAATTATTGACGGATATTAGCAATTATTACTAGTGCCTATAGTCGCTGTGTACCCACCACGCCTGCCCCATGACGGCATAGTATAAAATCTACCCAGCGTTAGAAAGTGTTCTCGGAGTCCCCGTCTCCAGTCTACGTACCTAGAACGATCGATAAATTGATTATAATATCAAACGTAAATTTTTGTATGTCGGCGCCAGTATTCGGTCGCATGTCACGTCCGATGACACTCGGGTTCTTCAGAAGATAGCGGGTTCTCTGCGTTGGCTGGCTCGGTGGTGGCACGTCGATCGGACCGGCTTGGCCGGATGTTCTGGAATTCTTCGCTGCAGGACACGACAGCGCTCCATTTTCTCTCGTCTTTGCAGTGGAAATGTATCTGCCATTGCCACCACATTAGATCATGGAGGTGTGAACCGCCAATACCGTGCGTCGGGGAGGGCAACCACTTGTCAATTTTGACTACTGCGTCCTACCATATCCTTTGATTGGGGGTCTTTGACAACCTATAGACGGCCAGGAATGCTTGGCCAGCGGCGAACCGCCCGCCAAAACGTAACCATGGTCGAGTTGGTAGGAAAGGGTAGTACCTGTTTCGATCAGAATATTGCTTTTGATTGGGAACCGAGCGAGAAAGGTAATCAGCCAAGGGAGTGACAGTCGGACATCGGCACCGCTGCACCTGTGCAGCAATTCTTTGACTTTGAGAGCCTTACTGCACAGAAGCACAGTTGTCCTGGTAGCCACCAAAACAATAATCAATAATTGGTCCCCAGATGATTTCTCCAAAGGATAAAATCCCCCAGTGACTCTCAAATGATCGATCACAATCCAGAATTGTGAATGCCATAGGTAGATCAAAATAGTCCATTCGGGTAAACTGGATCATAGTCGAGTCGAGTCTGGTCTGGATTAATGCACACACACACAAACACAATTCTCCACGTTGACACCCCTCTTTTTTTTTTGGTTGACCGGATGTAGCGCTGGCTTATCGCGGCTTAGAGTACCCGAACTAATCCCAGCAGGGAGGATGATAACCTGAGGCCCGGATAATACGGTACGGCCGGTAAAGGCGGGTATGTCTCATCGATTTGGTATTCAACTATGTACAGTACCTGGTACTGGCACCCCCAACCGGTACTCACTGTCCAATGACAAGTCTCACTTTTCATTCGCATCATAATGGAAACTCTCCATCCCCATGAAATCATCGGTATGATCCATGTAACCGCTGGAGTGGTATTCCGTAGCAGTTTACCACTTAACTTGTCTGAGCTATATTCTCCTCTCCCCCCCCCCAAAATGTTCTATCTATGACTTCTCTCTTACTCACTCTTCTTCTTCTTCTCCCTCCCCCTTTCTATTCCTTACCCACACCAACCTCCTATAATACCGACCTATGCAATGATATCACAGTTTATCCCTATTCTCGACTGTCGTCTGTGCTTGCACGCTCTCCCTCGCGTCCATTCCCTTCTCGGGAAAGGTCCGCTACTCTGAGGTGCCGACTTGATTTGACGCTTGTCACCATATATCAAACTATATACACGCCTGTTCCAATACTCGACCATCTAAACCCAGGAAGAGGGGCTCTTTCCCACTACTTCTCACCAATATGAGTCTTCGACAAAAGGTTCGCAGAGTGTTCCGTCGCTCATCCAACGGTTCCAAATCGAAGGACAATACCATCAAAATCGAGTATTACAGGCGTCATGAAATTCCTCCATCCAAGTTCAAGGGTCCGTTTGACCGTGAGCACCAAAAAGCCCTGGCTGCATGGTCTTTCACCGAAGCCCAGGCCGATCGACCTCGTTCTCCAGATCTTTCACTCTCCCCTTGCGCAACCCTACCCGACTATTTGCGGCCTCGTGTAGAGGAGGATGATGTGGCTCCCGATGAGCTTCCCTCGGTTGCCCCAGAGGATCTGTCTGACAGTATGTTGACCCTACCCCTTGCCGCATTCCTCATTCTTACTCCCCACACGTGTGTGACCGTTGTCTAACCTCAACTAGCATCCGCCACGATCTCCGACAATGAGCGCGCCCAGGAGCGCCAAGAGAACAGCGGATCAACCTCGTCGACGGCTTACGAAGCGGACAGCTATAGTAGCTCCATGATGACCCTCTTCGACGAAGGTATACGACAAAACTCGATCGCACAATTGAAGGAGTCGATACGATACACGTCCCCGGTGGTGCGGGCCATCTCCCCCCCACCTCTATCCCCCAAAGGAAGCTATATGCCGTTCTCCCCGGATGATTTGACCCGTGCGTTGAATGCCGTGCAAATCTGTGGTTAAGTCGAACCAAACCGACTTCTGGCCAAGTCACTTTTCTTTTTCTTACGTCACGTGAGACAACCGACCACCGCCACCGCGCGTCCCTTCTCGAACTTGGTTTCGTATTTAATTTCCACGACCCAGGACCTTACTTTCTCCGCCCTCTTTCCCCCGAGTAGTGTGACGGCTGGTTGTGATTGATCCCGGACAATCTGATTTTGAGGACCACTTTACGCGACTTCGACGCGAGGGGTGTCTGCTTATTGCCCCCAACCCGGACCTCAACTACCTTCATGCATGCAACGAGCGACGTTTTCAAAAGCGAACGGTTTTTAGTGTATTATCGTTTGAGCGTATACCCGTTTGAGGTTTGACCTGTTTATTTCTCTGTCCGGTGCAGTTGCCAGGTGGGTTTTACTGTACGTACATGACTGTTAGACCAATACAAGAATCACTGTATCAACGACTGTGTCCTCTAATTTCCGCGGAGAAAGACGGAGGATCCAACTTGGCCTCCGTTCTAGGTTTTTCCCCTCACTGGAAAGTCAACCTTGTGTAGACTGTGGATGTAAATCATCTCCGCCAAGACAATAGACCGACATTGTCTGGTCCTAGAAGCCGATCGGCGTCACCTAGAATGACGGTCACAGGATGCGGCTACCAATGAGGTGAAGACTGATGTTGCTTCATTGGCCTGGCTTTCTTGGACTGTTGATCTGATCGTCGTCAAACTATAATAGACTCAACGTCGTAGCGAGGTTAACTCTGTTTAGATAGGATGGGTTTGCTCTTAGCCTAGAAACCGTTGCTTGGCCCGCTGAAGCTTTACACCGTTCGCTGCCCGATACACTGAAATTTTTGAGCTGAAGTCCTTGGTTTTACATACAATGTTCTGTCTTCCCATTTTCTGCCGCAGGCGGTAAGTTGTGTAGGATTAATCTTCTTTTATTCTACCATTCATATACATACATGCATCAAACTCCATAAATTATAACCGAATAGGTGCAACCCTTTGTCACGACCAGATCAGATCATCATGTAATTCCGCATTAAACTTTCTTGCCCATACATCATAATGATTTCCTTCTTATGTCTCCCTCGCTTATGCATACCGAGACGTGCACAGATCGGGCCAAGACCATTCTCTCTCTCATTCTCTTCTTCCTCTCATCCTCCTTTCTTTCCTTTACAGTTCTAGTAAGCTACGGTCATGTTATCTACATACTATGGTTTTATCATGTATGGATGATAATGTCTTCTGCCGGTCCGTGATATGAGTGACGCCGCTTTAGTCATGACGGCACGTGAGAATTTCCACCTGAGTCACCTGAACATTCGGTATACTTACCCTATAATCATTCTACTCCTATTAACACTACTAACATATCGGTGCTCTTAGGTCTACGGAGCTCAATCCGACAACTCCCATCAGATCATAACAGAGATAGGGTCTCAACGCATCACGATGCAATTCCCAAGGCAGAAATGGTCAGTCCAAGATGATCGGAGTCACCACCAACCTTGCCTCTTAGATCCGCACTAAACGTTGATCATATCATCTCGGCGGTCGGGCTCTTTTCTTATATTACACCTGTAATCCCCGTCTATAGTCTGCTCTTATTCATGCTGTAGATGAAACACATTAACAAATGCGAAGTTTCATACAGGGAATGGCTGCGCCGCTACACATCCTCCGTTCATCAAACGATTAGCTATGCGGTATCAGCCGTACTTGCAGTCCTGGTCATGACGTGGCTGAGACTCTTGTAGTCTATCTAAAATCATCTATTCCAGGGTTTCCAATCAGCTGCCTCTTCTCTCGCTAGTAGTTCGGCGACGTAGTAGTGGCTTGCTCGGACTAGCTCCGGCTGGATCTTCCATCCATCAATCAACCACAGAGATCTCCGTACAGACAGCCATGAATTCTCAAAAACAGGAGCATACCCTGAAAATGGCGAAATATATCGGTAAAATAACTGCAAACACTTACGTTGTAGACTAAAGCTCCCAGATTACTAGGGGAGAAAGGTCAAAAGTACAAGGGAAACAAAAAACATCAGGCCAGATTCGTGGTCGAGATGAAGGTGTCCCATATACCTGGCTTTATCCTCTTCTACCACCTGTAGTTCTTGTTAGCAGCTTTTTCTCTTTCCTTGTAGAAGAAACCTTTTGGCCTGTTTGAGATGAGCCATATGTGTTACCTCTCGTAGCCGCTCTTTCTATCAACACCGATAGTCTCCTCGTTTTGCCATCCCATTCGCTTCTATCCTCCATTTGGTCTACACTCTCTTCCTCCTTTTTGCTGCCATGCTTCGCTTACAGACACTAATTGCAATTTATTGCTGTCACAATCCCTCTATCCGGTGGTATCAGCTGATAGCACGAAGGTTGTGACATGCACGACGACGTCAGCCGCCAATGCCCTGCCAAACCCATCTTTTGAAGATGTTCTCAGTCCCAGGGGATTTGCCTCTGGAACAAGTGGCTCTGTGATTGGCAATGATGCTACTGACGGGGCAAACTACCTGTACGAGATTGACAGACTCGTATTTTGTTTTTCACTCGCTAACCCGGTGATAGTGAGAGACTGGCTCCACGTGATTGACTCTACTTTTATATCAAAGAAGCAGTGATTTTGTCGCGAACAAGCCATACACCGGATCATTCCAGTATCGCGTCAAGCCTTCTACTAGCCATGCTAGCATGACCTGTTATGTCAAGGCAGATATGGACTCCTTTTTGCACCGCCGATCTACTTAATAGCACAACCGTGACTGTCACCACAGCTAAAATCGGTTGGAATACACTCACGTTCAGCTACACTCCGGCCACATTAGTGCAACACACAGTTGAGATCTATGCTTATTGTACTGGCGCCAGTGGTAGCTATGCTGGATCAGCTATTGACATTGACAAGATGCAATTTGTTGGGTCTACTGTCACATCATGTTCCACGGCAACTATAACACCCACTTTCACACCGTCTCCGACTCCGAGTCTTATTGACACTACTTCGTCGGTCTTATCATCAGCTACAGTCTTGACGTTGTCAGTTCCATCCTCTTCCCTGGTTTCACTGTCGATCCTTACTTCCCTCCCGGTACCCACTGCAACGCCAGTCAACAGCAGTCTACATTCGTCGCGGACTTTCGCAAATGTTCTGTCATCCAGCGCTTTGATACCAATTAGTTCTTCTGCTGCTAATGCTGCCACTAGCCCTTCTGCTCTATATCCATCCTCTACATCTTCCTTCCATTTCTCGACTAGTCCCATTTTAGTGCCTTCTTCAAGCGGAACGGCAGTTGCTCCTGGAACCGTGCCTATCTCGATGTCCACTCAACCTCAGCCAATGACTATCTTGATAACTACTGAAAATCCTTATCTAGGCGAACCTAGTGGTGCGGAGGACAGAAACACTACATCTATCATTCTTAGCACGCGTACCACAACTATTACCGCTTGCACCTCAACTGTTCCGGACTGTCCCGCTTCTGCGAAGAATACTTCAGTTACAACTGAGACCCTAGTTATTTCGATAGCCGCGTGTCCTATAACAATAACTCAATCCCTGCCAACCACTGGGCCTTCAGTTACTGAAAGTTCTTATCCTGATCAAGCTAGTGGCGGGAGAGCAACCACTACATCCACTATCTTCAGTACCCGTACTGCAACAATCACTGCTTGTCCATCATCTATTCCCAACTGTCCAGCTTCCACGAGTACGTTGGTGATGACCGAAACTCTGGTTGTCTCAACTACTGTGCATCCCGTTGCTGCGGCTCCAACAGTCAGCAATATCAGTGGTGGTTCTCCAGCGACAGTTCTCGTAACGGCGGGCGATGACGTGGGTTCCGGCTCTGGGTATGATTCTGCACCTGTGTATGTCTCCGGTCCTTCTGCCTCCGGTGTTTCTGGTCCTAGTTCAAGTTCTTCTAGCGCCAACGCTAACACTAATGCCGGTACTAACCTTGACTCTATTATCCCTAGTTCTACCTCTGGCCCTACCTTTAGCTTTGGTACCAGCGCAGGAAGTAAGACCAAAAACAGCCACCGGACCTCTACTCAAAGAACTCTCCAGCTCTGTCGAGCTTCAGACGATTTATGCTCCCACAGGCAACAAGAACAGTTCTAGCTCCTCACTCATCAGCACTAGCCTTCAGATTCTCTCTAGCAGCGCCCCAACAACTACATCCTTCTCTACTCAGAAGATAACCTCAGCAAGCACATCTAGTATAGTCGGCAGTCTCTTCACCGGTGCAGCACCAGCGATGTATTTTGAGAAATGGGCGCCCTTTTTGCTCTCTTGCAGGTGGTGCATTATCGGTATTGATCGTATTGATTTGGTGATGGCCTGTTCTCCATGAACACCGGAGACCCTGGAACTTTTAGCACATGCGCAGGGGTAAGTCATTGTCCATGGCACGTTTGGGAAGACTCCATGTTAGGAAAGAAGACGGGTAATAAAGATGAATCTGTAAAGCTTAGTTCCGTTTGTTCCGCCTATCATGAACACTCCTCTATTTCTTCCGTTCAGGATACATTCCAGTGCCAATATCCCGATGGACGCTGTCGGAAGGCCTACTTGACTGGTGTAGCCGTCAGGGGTATATCTTTTCGTGAGACTTTCGCGATTTGCCATTAATGTGATTCCTTGTAGTGCTGACGTGATAGATCGCGGTTGATAGATCTAAACAACTGACAATTCGATGTCGAGATCGAGATGATGTAGGACTGGCTATGTCGTGGCCTTGATCATAAGTATAACGTCCATCTCAGGGCAAGAAGAAAAGTATATTATTAGTGTAGCAGCCGTTAGGTAATGGCGCCTAATGTCTTGGTGCAGGTCTTTGCCCATGTGCCTCAGAGTTGTGGTGTGCATGTATGTATGTAGGCATGCGATAACCCTATACTAACGCTATTATGCGAATTCAGAAGACGTTGGCTGTTATTTTGTAGGCAATTCAACTATATGAGACTAGACAAAACACATTTGAATACGAGTATATTAGAACAGTTCTTTGTCACTATCATCATACATCTAGGAGGTTCAACATTATACATCCATCCTGCTCCACGCCTCATGCATTAAAAGCAGCCTGTACAGAGTACCAGATCTGATCATTATACCACGATATCAATGCTGATTATAGTATATGCTTGACCTAACATGGCCAAGAACAACACACCATTCCATGTCCCTTCTTGTCAAATGCGCATGGAGCGAGAGCTGGTGTTTGCAATCCGTCGGCTTGGATACCACCCTCCTCCCTCCAAGACACCTCTTGCCTCCTCCAAAATAAATACATCTGTCCGGCCCAGTCCCTAACAGAAGAAGACTTTTAAACAGTCCTTAGCTCCTCAGTCGGTGTAGCAGACCTTATCGCTGAGGGATTCGCCTCAGAACTTATACTCGCCTACACCGAGGCAAAAGCCATCCAAAATACTCGTCAAGACCTCGATTCCCCGTACCGGAGTATGCAGCAGATGATGGGATACCTTGATAAGGATCCGGTGGATTAGATCTGGTGCAAGAGCTGGTTTGTACGGAGTTGTTTCGGATTAGGCAGTGTATATCCCAGGGTATGATGTTGAGGTTCTCGGGTAGATTTAAGTTGAATGGGAGGTGGGCTTGTGAGGAATATATTGCTATGATTCGGGGGTTGTGGTTGGGGAGGAGAGGTTCTAGGAGTGGCCGGTTAAGGATGAATGGGGGCTGCTTTGTGGGATTTTGGAAAGGGATGTTCCTGATGTCGAGTTTCCGAGTGGGAACCTGCCTAGGGCTCGGGCGGAGAGGATTGCGAGGACGATGAAGAGGCATTATGGGCGGGCTGTGAGGGGTATAATGTTGTTTTTGGAGACTTTTGTGAGAGTTTTGGTGTTGAGGGTAGGGTATATGGTGGACTAAAAAGGGCTTTTGTGCATGCTTGTGTGTGTTTAGATATATTGTATGAGATTACTCTCAAGGACTAGTTTGTAGATAGGTTATAAACGGGAATTAAATCATTATAAAGGCTGCCCTTCTATAATGTAAATGCGAAATCGTACTCCAGGCGGAGGATTGCACAGTTCCAAGGGGTATAAGCATCGCTAGTCCAAGCTATATGGTGCTTTCTGGCATCATTTCTGACAATCTATTTATCGGCATTGTGGTCCTTGAGTGGCTTTTGGCCGTAGACACTCACTCTTTTCAGGAACCGAATAGTCAGCTATCAATTGTATCTCAGCGGTGCATATCTGAGCAAGGCAGAACTTACACGTAGAAATAGGCATGGATCCTTGAGTAGTCGCGTAACCCTCTCCTCATACTTGCCAAAAATAGTTGTACTTCCTCATAACTCCACTAATAGAGACGCTGTAAGTAACGAGCGAAACGATATAGTTGCCCTCCTGCGCCTGGGTAGGCTTATAAAGTAGCAGAAACGTACCCCCATCACGCGAGTGAGAAGTGCCATAGCCCATCCTTCTATGCCCTTCTCACAATGCAGCAGGTTCCACATGCCCAGCTTCCGGTAGTGTTCGTCTCTGGTCCATGGACCAACAGGGAGTTTAAATCGCCGCTCGGTCACATTTTCGAATCCAACATCCAGCATGTAGTCACGCGCAAGATCGCAAATACGAAACGTCTTGCCAAATCTCTCACCTGCGTCGATGAAGATGCGTGACCACTCTGCCAGGATGTGGTCATACGTCACGGTGCCATCGTCCGATCTAAACTCGATCGACATTTCCAGCTGATCGAACCATCCGCCGGGCCGTAGACCTCTGTCGCCATTAGGCACGTCCCCAAGTCAACTTGGTTAAGGAGCTTTAGTGCAACTTACATCATCATATTGCGATAGAACGCAGGCCAGTTGGAAATTGCCCCATATAGTGAACGCACATGGATGAGATCAAAATGGTTCTCCGGGTATGCCCATGAATCTTCAGCATCGTCGACCTCGAACCGGAGATTTGGCGGGACAAAAGTTGGTTGAGTGGGTGATAGGTCAGTTCCGATCACCTCTGCAGAGGGATATTCATCTGCAAAGTCACTAGAGATCCGTTAGTAAGAACAAATGGTCTATCTATACTGTCTTGCACAAACATGGCCCATATCCCCGTTCCCGTACCGACATCGAGTACTCTCTATTTAACATTCATCAGCCCACACTCCAAGCAGATGCTATAAGACCTTACCTGAATGTTATCAGATATGGGCGCAAGACACAACTTATCTCCAAGAAGCATGGTGAACATATGATGACTACAGATTAATGTCAGAATGGTTACTGAGATTGTTCACATCCCCGGTACGTACGCTATATCCAGTTGTTCGTTTTGCATCTCGTCGTTTGGGCCCCTGCGCACCTTAGCCGTCCATATCCCATCGTTATATAGACTTCGGGAAAGAGAGAGAGAGAGCATTTAAACGGTCATAATACCAGTAAGCACCATCTCTGTAGGCGTGGTATCGTCTACCATTCTCATAGCGATAAGCGGTGATCATCGAATTGAGCGATGTGGTGTCGCTCGCACTGGGATATCAGTGTCAACGTAGCCAACAAGTATCGCCAATATGATGTCTCACAATTCCTCGACATAATCGGAGTCTGCACTATAGTCCAGCTCTCCCTGCGCTGGTCAGTCCCTGCTGCTACCGAAAAGATGACGAAGATGAACGGGAGGGGAGGCTGACCGCATACTCGTCCTGCGGGTTTTCTTCCCTTGACGGGGATCCCGAGTCCGACCGAGGTGATCCCTCGTGTCTCGCAGCTCCCATGATGAAATTCCCTGACAGGTACACCACCTCCCCGACAAGAACCACATCTAGCGAGTGTGGAGGCAGGGAATCTTGGTAGTTTTCAACCCCCAACGTAAGTCCCACTTGGAAGGAGGATCATCCCTAGTTAAGGTTTAGTCCCAGGCACCGTGCGCCGCCGTCAATGGAGCCAATAAAGCGTTAATACGAGAGTTCCTCGCTCCACTAGCCAACCACTTCATATCATAGTGGGGACTTAACTGTGGAGTATTCGTTGTGGCCTTTCAAGATGTCCATACCGAAGAGAGCAGGGATGTCCGGCTGAAGACTGTGACCTGGATATGGCTCTTGGGGGTCCACAGCCATGCATTACGACCAACAATAATAACATCGCCGGAGCCGAGGGTCAGGAGAGCCTCTCGCAGCACTAGTCTTCGACCAAGTCGAAGTTGGGAATTGAGCGTAGTATCTGTGAGTTGACGGGTATGGATGACGATAATGTTTCGAGTGAGAGATGGTTCTCGATGACACACCTAATATGGCTTTATCGGTAGCAATCATCTCACCATTTTCTATAAGAAACGACACGAGACCCATGGGGTAGTATAAAACAAGTGTAGCGCAGATTTAACGATTGATTCGGATCCAACAATCCAACGGTCAACAACCCCCACTTTGGCAATGATGACACAATCTTCGACAGGCTTCGTTCAGCAGAAGACGCGGTTGAAGGCGCTAGTTTGCAAAGTCCTCGAATCAGACTGAAGGGGATCTGGGGTTACTGCAGCACTACCCTGAGACCCGTGGCACTTTGAAGCGCGCAATAGCGGGTGTTACCTAGTAAAACGGTGCATGTTGCGAGTACCTAGGTCTAGGCAGGTCACGTTCAGTACTCACAATACACGCAACTCACAAGAAATAGAAGCACCTCTGGGTTACTGTTTGTATTTATTCTAATTCATTCATTAAAGAGCATGAGGTAGATCATCATCTGAGTGATCATTCCGTTAGCACTGGTATCCTGCTTCCACCCGAGTAATCATTAATCATAGCACAAGTCTGAGTGTAAGTTATCTATACGTGAATCGACCATGCGCTGTGCAAAGGCTCGCAAACTGAATATATACTCCCGCATCTAGGCCTCTTAGTCTTCATGAGTGACGGCCATATCCAGCACTTCTACTCGTCCTCTGCCCCGGGTGTCGTTACCCACAAATTCGTTTAGCCCCTTGAACGCCCCCGGCTCAGCAAATCCAACAACCTCCCACTCGTCGCCTGCAATTTCTTGCGACTCGACGGACTCCACGAAGCTCAGAATCTTGTCCTTGACGTTAGTCGGTGCCTTCGGCTGCGGGGGCTCGACATCAGAGGCACCCTCAGCATCGGAATCCTGCTGGCGTGCCGATTTCTTTGACCCTTTGCCACCTTTCTTATTTGATTTGGAGTTGCCGCCCGACGAGGCTTCCTTCTCTTTATTCGAGGTTGCGGGTGCTCCAGACTTAACGCTCTGTTTCAAAAGCGGCACCGGACAAGTCACTCGAAGACGCATCCGTGCTCGCATAACTGGAATCGGCTGCCATGCGATGAGTGCCTTCATGGCTTCAAGAGCTTGGATTTTCGCCGACTTGTTGGAAGTGACACCGGTCCAGAGCGGCCTCCGGGGCTGAGCAGGGCGACCCTCCTCTCCATCACCGTTTCCATCCCCACTATTACTCTGACTCTGCGCCTGTTGCATCTGCCCGCTCGCCGAACTCAGTTGATCCAACGCCTTAGAAATCATTCCGGGTGTATAGACTCGCTTGGTCGTCGGGTCAACCAGCCTACCCGACACAATATCCAACACCTCCTTCTCCACCCGCTCGATGATCTCCTTTCGCTCACGCTCACCAACTTGCACTTCGCCTTTCCGTAAAATCTCCTGTCGGATCTCGTCTGCAGGGGTGTTGGCACCGAACGCTTTGGTTAACTCTGCTGACGGGGCGGTTTGGGCTTTTGAGACGGAGAGGAAGATCGTAGGGACTTGAAGAACATTGTCCAGGTCTTTTTCCGCCCCGGAGCGGTACTCTAGTAGTTTGTTCTTATAACAGGCGAGTTCGAATCTCTTTTTACCTGATGATGAAATATGTTAGCAGGGTTGCGGGGCTAATCTTTCATGTAGATTATTTTTGCTTTTATCCTCATCCAACACATTCCTTTCGTCAAGCATACATATTCGTAATATGAGATACTAACAAAAACAGACAAATTGTTTGACGAACCTTTTTTCAACCTGACCACTGATACGTTGGTAAACTTGATCTGATTGGAGGGCTGTTGGATGGGCATGTTGCTGTATGTGTCTTGCCGGAAGACACGCTCTGTAGTCCTCAATAGCAAAGGGCTAGAAAAGGGAAGAAACTTGATTAGAAAAAGGGTATCTTTTGCTAATGTGTGAAGAATTATGGCAACTTTTTTTTTTGGATCTTTTCCTGACGGTCTCGTGATTGGCCAAGACAACAATGACGCAGATCTCGTGATTCCATGACTCAGCGATCAAGGAATGGCTGATTCAGCGCGTGACTTGGTTTCCCCGGAAGGTCCCCCCCGACGATGATTGGCTGCCCTGGGAAGTGTTATCGGCGTCATCGGCGTGATCGCTCCCCCAACTAACCGAAGGTTCACCTCCTCTCTCCTCTCTCTTCATCCTCCTTCCCTCTTGCCTATATTCGCAGGTAGTTGATTCTTCATCGGCTACTTTGCGTCTGTTACATCTGCTGTTTCCCGTATGTTTTAATCCTCCCATCTTCCCTATCCAATCCCAATAACAGCTTGGTACTGATAAGCAGCTGTTTAGACCGCAAGGTACCTTCTTATCGTCATCACGTCCTTCCATCCCAAACTGCCCTTTTTCACATCTCATTTGGAATCAAAGTGATCCAAAATGAGAGTATTGCCAGCTACTTTGCTGGTCGGGGCTGCCTCCGCGGCCCTTCCACCTCTCCAGCAGGTGTTGGGTCAGCCTGAGGACAGCATGGGGAGCTTCGCCAAGCCACTCCATGCCTTCCAGGAGCAGCTGAAGACCCTTTCAGATGATGCTCGTAAGCTCTGGGAAGAAGTCTCCAACTACTTCCCAGATAGCATGGACCATAACCCAGTCTTCTCTCTTCCCAAGAAGCATACTCGTCGTCCTGATTCTCATTGGGACCACATTGTCCGTGGCTCGGATGTCCAGAAGATCTGGGTGAACAATGCCAACGGCGAATCAGAGAGGGAGATCGACGGAAAGCTAGAGGCTTACGATCTCAGAGTCAAGAAATCTGATCCAAAGGCTCTCGGGATTGACCCCGGTGTGAAGCAGTACACCGGCTATCTCGATGATAATGAGAATGACAAGCATTTGTTCTATTGTGAGTTCTCTTGACCGCCATTTGATTCTTGTTCCTGATACTAATCTCGCAAAAGGGTTCTTTGAATCCCGCAATGACCCGAAGAACGACCCTGTCGTTCTCTGGCTGAACGGTGGCCCCGGCTGCTCTTCCCTCACCGGCTTGTTCATGGAGCTTGGACCTAGCAGCATCGATGAGAACATTAAGCCCATCTACAACGATTACTCTTGGAACTCCAATGCCTCCGTGATCTTCCTTGATCAGCCCGTCAATGTCGGTTACTCCTACAGTGGCTCCGCTGTTAGTGACACCGTTGCTGCTGGCAAGGACGTCTACGCTCTGCTCTCCCTCTTCTTCAAACAATTCCCCGAGTATGCGAAGCAGGACTTCCATATTGCTGGCGAGTCATATGCCGGACATTATATCCCTGTCTTTGCATCTGAGATATTGTCCCACAAGAACCGCAACATAAACCTCAAGTCTGTCCTCATTGGCAATGGTCTCACTGACGGCCTCACTCAGTATGAGTACTACCGCCCGATGGGTTGTGGTAAAGGTGGCTACCCGGCTGTCTTGGACGAAAGCACCTGCCAGTCCATGGACAATGCCTTACCCCGTTGCCAGTCCATGATCAAGGCTTGCTACGACTCAGAAAGCGCCTGGGTCTGCGTCCCTGCCTCGATCTACTGCAACAATGCTCTTATCGGACCTTACCAGCGCACTGGACAGAATGTCTATGATGTCCGCAGCAAGTGTGAGGATGAGAGCAACCTGTGCTACAAGGGCATGGGCTATGTGAGCGAGTATCTCAACAAGGCTGAAGTTCGCCAGGCGCTGGGTGCCGAAGTTGATGGCTATGACTCGTGCAACTTTGATATCAACCGCAACTTCCTCTTCCACGGTGACTGGATGAAGCCCTACCACCGTCTGGTTCCTGGCCTTCTTGAGCAGATCCCCGTTCTGATCTATGCCGGTGATGCCGACTACATCTGCAACTGGCTGGGTAACAAGGCCTGGACTGAGGCTCTTGAATGGCCTGGCCAGGAGAAGTATGCTTCTCTCGAGTTGGAGGACCTGAAGATTGAGCAGAACGAACACACAGGCAAGAAGATTGGCCAGATCAAATCTCACGGGAACTTCACGTTCATGCGTCTCTATGGCGGTGGCCACATGGTTCCGATGGACCAGCCCGAGGCTAGTCTGGAGTTCTTCAACCGCTGGTTGGGTGGTGAATGGTTTTGAATCGGCCATTCTGGTCTAGAATAAGACATGTCTAGACCTGTTCAAGGATATGGCGCTAGTCGCAAGGCTAATTCACGGAATATTTTGAAAGCGTAACGTTTTGAGATGCTTGTGTACTTTTGATGTTTGTACATCAATTTTCATAAATGTACCGCGCTATATATATAGCCGCATATACATATAGTGTGAGCGTACGATTACTAGAACTCCAGTCCTTTTCATAGAATTTTTGCATATCCTTTGAATTGCTACATTGTAGCATAATAAAATGGGTGACTATACTTCTAAACTAGGAATACTTTGTTGGTTGGTTGGTGGGTGTCTCTAACTAGTAGATTGGGGAGTTGTACGAAAGATACGGTTAAGAGCCTTAGCAGTATTCTCACCCACCACCTGTACAAATTCTACTCTAATATCTGATACATTGGTATCCGACTTTTACGCCAGGCCAATTATATGCATCATGTAGGCTCCGGTAGACGAAGGGGGAGAATGTGGGAATTAGTCTGAATCACAGTAGTAATCCAAGTCCAGATAGTATATCGTTCGAACGAGAAATAAGATTTTATGATTCATGTCATATTGGTATGATTGTTTCATTTTCAGACCCGTGCCAATTTTTGTATTTAACACCAGATCATGCGCAGGTCCCACGAGAATTCGTTAAAACACACCAACAAGCAAGAAGGAAAAAACGCAGTAGTGTCCCTCTCGTATAGTTTAGCCCTTCTTCTTGCTGACACCAACGGTGCGTCCACGACGACCGGTGGTCTTGGTGTGCTGACCGCGAACACGGAGACCCCAGTAGTGACGGAGACCACGGTGAGAGCGGATCTTCTTAAGGCGCTCAAGGTCCTCACGCATCTTGCTGTCCAAGCCGTTGGAGATGACCTGGCTATCCTTGCCATCGGTGATGTCGCGCTGTCTGTTCAGGAACCAGGTGGGGATCTTGTACTGGGTAGGGTTCTGGAGGATGGTGACGACACGCTCGAGCTCTTCGGTGGTAAGCTCACCGGCGCTAGAAAAGAAAACCCCGTTAATGACTTTGTCCTTCATGCTCGATGTTGGTTTCTTTATCCTGGCAACCACTCCTTTCCAGCTGACAAAGAAGGTCCCTATTTCGGATGCACATGGGGACAGAAAACCCGGAAAACGTACCGCTTGTTGAGGTCAACATCAGCCTTCTTGCAGACCAAGTTGGAGTAGCGGCGGCCGACACCCTTGATCTGGGTCAGGGCGTACATAACCTTCTGCTTGCCGTCAACATTGGTGTTGAGCAGACGCAGAATGTACTGGAAGTTCGTCTTCTCGCCGGACACGAGCGCTGTAATCAGAAAAGAATCGCAGTCAGCCTTTTTTCTGCACTCTCCATTGCTTCTCAAACGCCATCACTTCATTATCATCATCTCTTTCTTCCATCTCTTGTCGACGTCCCGGGGACCGACTGCAACCCGCCTCTTTTGTCGGGGAAAAATGGCGAACGGCAAGACACCAGAAATTTTCTTCAACCAAAAAGCAGCTCGGGGTGAGGAGTAAAACGTACACATATTGGCGGATGCGCGACGGGATCGCGATTGATTGTCGACAGCGAGAGGGGTGAGAAGGAGGACAAATCGAGGGCCCGACTTTGCTTTGGACTTTGCTTCGGCTCCCGTTGTGGGATCGGGTAATCACGCTAGGCCGCTTCTGGCATTTGTGCGCTCGCTTACTCTTGGTGATGCTAGCCTTATGCGGACTAGACTGGTTTCCTCCGGGTAGGGGCTTCGCTCATGTGATCTCTGTGTAAGATTACGGTTCTGTGGGTATGGTAATATTACGCTTATCGCTCTCTCACCCATAACATTATTATCAGTTCTTGATTGTGATGAGAGACTCAATTTTCTTGGACACACATTACACATTCCAAGTAACTCAGTGGGATAGTACCATTTCCTTGTTATGCTCAGTTAGCTTAAACGCTCTCATTCTTTAGTGAATGCCTTCATCTATAGCATTGTGCAATGTTGTGCCTTGCATTCCTCTGCACTCTTTCTCTAGCAAAAGAGCATCTACAGGATACTCCTCATTCACCCATGCGGGAATATATTCTCGATATGGGATACTACTGCGTTAGTTAACCCTACCTTGACGGGACTACCCGCTCATGGGCTCAAGACACCCATAGTTCTTTGTTGCCATGTCCTCTACGGAGGATATCTCAATCCCTAAAGAAATGAACTAGCTTGGATAACCCCGCTGCTGGGAGCAATTCGATTGCTACCCATGCCCTTGTGGATATCTTGAATGACTTGTGGCCATTATCTCACTGCACACTACCTTCATGCATCCATCAAGCACTAGATAGCACAAGACAAAGACAATACCATCTCTTTTTGCCATTGTTATGAACCCAATGCCCTTGTGTCTCTTTCAAATAACCCTTAGTGGACATGATTGAGCCTTTGTTCCTACGTCTTATGTCTTATATATAGGTTAAGTTGAAAAGCGCTCATGGCCCAGTTTACGCGGAAGGACGGCTCCGGGTATTAATCTCCTCTTGCAGAAGATGTTTCTTGAAACCTCATCGACCTGATCTTCTATATTCTTCCATGGATGAATCGTTATTGACATTGATGACTGAAACAACACTTGTATGGAATATACTGGCTTTTCGCACTCATAACATTGGTCTTCTCTTCGAACTCCTTTTAGATCCGCAAGTCGCTTGATATAAGTGCACTCAAGCGATATATCATGTCTTCAGACAGCAGCGACACTAAACCCACGACTAAGGATGATGATGATTTCAAATATAACCCTGAGCTCAACTACCCTATGGTCAAACTGGCTGACCTGCCCGAACCCCCCAGCAATTGGCGTGTTTGCGGGCGAACAGCAACTGAAGCCTCAAAAGCTCGTAAAGCAACCAGTGAAGAGGCTAAAAGGTGGGTAAGGTTTCACAGTTGGGGAATCGATATGGGTGTGAAGGGCGACTTAACCAACCTCAGGTGCTTCAAAGTTCTATGGAAGCTCTTCTACTACCAGCAAGACAAACACCGACCGCAGAACTTCGAGCAGATAAAGGACTTCCAGATGAGAGATGCTGGCCCTCGGCTATTGCAATGTTCACTAGATGATCCAGATCTCCTTCCCATTAGCAGGTTCTATCCTCATCCACCACCCACCACTAAAATCCCAAGTGAGGGGTTCCACAGGCCCCTCGACGCTCTACAGTCCAGGCCCGACAGCCATATAGAACAGATGCTGTATCCAGTTTATGGCGAACCGAAAGAAGTCAACAATGCTCTTGAAGAGATCGAGGTATCACCCGCTCAGTCTACGAACAATAGTATGGGGAATAGCAACAAACGCAATTTGCATCTTCCCAAGGTCATGGCTCGAACTGTTATTGAGGCCGTTGAACGGGCTGTCATGCAATTTGCTTATGAAGATCTCGCACGGCATCGCAGCGCTGCTACCCAAGATGGCCGAGTACATCTGACCGCGACGACAGAAGAAGACCTTCAGCAAGCCAACATCGGATCATTCCCCGCAACATCCCATGTGAAGCTCGCTACGGACCCTGATAATCCATGTGGACTGATTTTCAGTGCAGACGGCGATAAGTACCCTTATCGAGGTCGGGGACCTGTGTACTGCAACAACTCTTCTGCCATTGACAGTATCATTGTAGTCGGCAAGTTGCTCGATGCCGGATCCACCGTCATCGACCGCAAAGACCCCGAATGGTGCGAGCGCTTCACGAATGTGGAGAAAGCCTTTATTGAAGCCACTGATGTTAACTGGGATCTCTGCTCAAGAGGAAACTCCCGAGATCGCTTTTGGTCGATGATGGCGGCGGCGACTGAAAGCGCCGGGGCGGATGCACAATCATCTCTCCTTGACATGTGGAGAGTATCGACCGACCACTTTGGCCAGTTCTTGTTCACGTATCATGAGCAAATCGCCTTTTGCCCCCCGTGCACAGAGAATGCCACGGACGCTGCGCACCATAGTTGCGCAATTGTGATGCCGCCTACATGCCCGGAAGACACGAAGGGCGTATCGATGCAGCAGTTGATCTCCCGCTCATTTGCATCTGAGTATATCACCCGTTGTGGTGAATGTCAAGATAAAGCCGTGGTATGTCGGAGGAAGCTGCATGATCTGCCGATTCGCTTAGCTGTAACTCTAGATGGTACTGTGCCCGTCAAGAAACACACCCGAGACGTCTCTTTTGACTACATTACGAAGGAGGGCAAGCGAGGGACAGCAGCATACCGCTGGCTAGGTGGGATCTACTCCAAGGACAATCATTATCGAGTTTACTGGAGTGATAATGAACGGGGCGAAGCCGACACTGGTGAAATCAAAATATATGACAGCGCTATGCTTTCAGGCGTCATCGTCGGGGGTATCGCTCAAGCGCACAGGGACGACAAAGTACCCGAATCCTGGTGGAAAAACAAGCCTGTTCCACTCCTCTTCTACGAACGTATCATGAATCCCGACGATGAGGTTATCAACGTGGCCTTGCATGCGTTAGGTGACATGGTTAATATCAAGAGCCAGCAGAGGTTACTCCTCCAGGGGCATATTTCCTGGACCCCATCTGAAGCCCCCAAAGCTCGGATGGGTTTTCCATGGAGGCGAGCTATCAACTGCAAGGAAGACCGTTACCTTCTGGCCACGGGGGCCTATGACCCAGAAACCCGCGGCCAGACGTTGAATGGTTCTTTAGGCGTGGGTCATTATGCTAACACACTGGATCCATCGCTAACTAGTCCATATAAGATGAATGTCCGTTACCTGACATCCCCGCTGCCCGATCCAGAACCACAAATGATTGGAATACCGGCAACCTCCTCACTTTACGGTGCTCCGACTTTGTCCATTTTTCATGAAGTCCCACCTCTCCTCGCCCTCGCCGACAGCACTGCATTGCGTAATACGGAGATTAGCACACAGGATCCTGCACAGCTCAATGGACGACATCAAGAACGGAATACCTCACAGTACGATGCACAGTCCAGCTCACAGCATAGCATTCAGCCACATTCAGAACAGTATAATGCGCAGCACCACCACGATAATCTTTCGAATGTACCGTATCAGGGGCCGTATAATACACAGTACGATGCGCAGGCGGGTTCCCAGGGGCGAGAGCGGTACAACATGCAGCACAGCCACACTCCGTACAATGGATATTACAACATACAGCCGAGTACGCATAATGAGCGCAGCACACAACTTACTTCATTGCTGAATATGCAGAATGATATACATAAAGATCCTTTCCTTGATGTGGGCTCGACTGCGGACGGGATAGAGCTCCTCGATCATGTTTTTGGACCGCCCGAGCTCACCCCGGGGATGTTTGTCACCCCAGCGCCGAATCCTGCCCACAGCACGAGTACCGCTCCGACTCCGGTCGAGACTCATTTCAATTACCCTCATCAGAACAATGTCAATGAGGGCATAATGCCTCAGTACATTGATCCTGCCATCTCATCTAGCGCTCCACAGCTACGGGCGCAGGCCCCGCTACTACCTATGGACGGTCGAAGGACCCAGCCGCACCTTGCACCTCAGCTGGACCCTAGGAGGCCAGACCAGGGGAGTGGGTACAATGTGCCCGTACCGAAGAATCCGATGTCGAGAGGCGTGAAGAGAAAGGCAGTTGATGGGCCGGGAGTCCCCGGCTCTGGTAGTGTACGTTGACCTATCACTGATTTAGGCGATTCTGGCGGAATAGAGTCATTTGATTTTGGCTACATTCTATGAGTGATTTTTGTATATGGTCTTCTCTTTTGTTGTTGAGCCTAAGTGTCATGGTGTTATAAAGCGCCTATGTAGAATTACCTAGCAGCTGGGAATCCGTTCAATACAGGGCGATATATATCTATCTGATCTGTCTAGCCAAAGTCACCAAAGTCTCTACTCTACACTAACCGATTTCTACACGTTCGAACAAAAGGGGGTCAATCGATAACCGAAATTCATAAATATCCTAGACCCAGGGGAATTCTTTTCCTATTCAAGCGACATGAAGTAACCGTTGCATTTAATTTCTTTCCCCAGTTCAACATAGACGGGCGTCACAACCAATGACGGGCCGAGTATTAAATCCATCAGCTTTCCCCGCATTTTTCCTTCAACTCTTTGACCCCTTCCTTCGATTAATCTATTTCACCTTCTCTTCCTGTTATTTCCTTCCTTTCTCTCCTTTCTTGTCTCCCTTTTCTTAATACTATCCTACTTTCCTTTATTTTACCTTGTGGATTCAAATGGAGGTACGTGTCGCAATCTTCTAAATCTATTGAACGGCCGGTTCTCTATGTCCGATGTAGTATCTATGTACAGGGAATTAACAAACACAAAACAGAAATCTACAGCCTGGCCCGGGGACAACCGCCGCCACTTGGTCCCTTCGACAGTCCAGTTGGGGTATTGCTCTTCTTCGGCGCCGAAATATATCCTCCCTTGACATTGTCGGTGTTAACGACAGCTCCCTTCGAATCCCGCTGAATCCCCAGCTCAACCAGCTTGGCAAACACCTTCGCGAAGTGGTCGAAGAACAGATCCTTGTCCTCGGCATACTTCTCCACCCAGTAGCGGAATTTCGGATCCGTCGTCAACGCAACATCGGTAGGCAGCATCATCAGCTGGTCATCGCCTTCCTCCGCATCAGGATCCACATACACAAACTGCTTGACTCCGTTCTCCAGCGTCTTGGGCGTCCACTCGAGCTTCAGGAGCAGCTTGTAGAACTGGTTCGAGAATCGTGTCGGGTTGTTCACCCAGGGACCGTGGAATCCGCTCCGGTCCATGTGGCAGCGGCCCAAGTTGTGTCCTCCCGCCAACGCGACAATCTCCTGATCGTTGAACCCCATCCGGTTGAAGATAAAGCGCAGATGGTCGGCTCCCTGGGCGCCGTCGGGCAGACGGCCCCGTGGCGGCACCTTCGAGTCGTCGACCAAATCTGTGCGGCCTGGCTTCCATTCAACTTCGGGTCCGCCCAGCTCCTTGACCGCAACCACACCTGCTAGTGTCCACAAGTCCGCGTATGTGATCCAAGGGTGCTTCTCCTTTACTGGTTCTAAGAAGGCCCGGCCGTGCTGAAGACCGGCGTTCGCGGGGTCGCCACCCTCCGCTTCATATCGCATGCCGGCGCCATTTGAGCCGCCCGTGTCTGATTCTGCGTCGTATGTTCCTGCGGAGTGCCTAGAAGAAGACGTATTAGGTAAGTCGTCCTGTCAAGAACCGCAATTAAGGAAGCAGAGAACAAAAAGAGAGAGAAAAAAAAAAAAAAAAAAAAAAAAAAAAAAAAAAAACTAACCATGCCAGACGAACGAATACAGGTCCTGCGCTACCGTCGTCGTAACCCGGCTTCTTCAGTTGGGCGACAATGTCCCTCCGTACGGCGTCATAATCCCCTGGTGTGCTCATCTCGGCCGATAATTTGTCTGGGGTATAGGTCGGGTATAGTTTGTGGGTCAGGGAAAGCCTCAAAAGGTGAAATTTTTCAACGCGCTCTGGTTGGAATGAGGTCTAAGGGGCGGCAGCAAATTCTGATTAGAAGAAGAGGGAAAGAAGGATCGAAGATGTTAAGGAAGAAATATGAGAAGCCTTTCGGTCCAGGAGGCGATGAGTTCCTGCGCGCACATGAAGAGAGGCAACGAGTGGATCCGCGGCAGGAATCAACAATTTGGCCGACAGTATCAAATGCCGAGGTTCATTCGCTCGTCCCTTTCGACGTCCTCGACAATGGGGTACTCCCCACGGAGAACCGGAGTATACTAAACTATGGTGGCCGTGAAAATTTGAAGGAAATAATTTATTGCGACTGCTTCCGGTTGACTCCTACATGTCTACGTGAGGTTATGAGTTGAGGCGCATTCGCCCTAATAGTCTCCGGGAACTCGGACCTTCCGATACATACACCAGGAGACTTAAAAAATGATAAATAGTTCCATGGCGTCTCTTCTAGACTGCTTTTCGTGATCAGTTTCTGCCAGCATCCCGATCAAAAGCCGCCGATGCGAGGGACCTCGGAACTTGGATTCCCGACCCCATCAATGACTTCCTGTCTGCCTATCAACTGCACCAATTCTTCCGCCGCCAATTCTTTTACACCTGCGTTGCGTCAGATAAGCCTGTGATCTCTGTCAACATGCTACTGGTTTCATCTCGATTATTAAAGCTGGTTCTGGAACGTCGAGTATCACAGGATGGATCCCAGCAGTTAAGGTTGTCGCCACTCGTCCCGCTGCTGATAACACCAAATTCCTAACTGGCTATCGGCCTTGATCCACACATGTGATGGGTGGACGGTTAGATGCCGTCTATGTTGTGGTTTCAAAAACTAGTTCAGCCGCTGATCTCAGTTTTTACCATCAGACATGAAGTTCGGTAGCTCAATTTTTTCTACGATAGGTACCGGTTCCAGCAGAAAGTCCAAGGGGAATAATGATAAATTCCATTGTCATAATTTCCCAGAAATATTGAGATAAAAGAAACAAGAGCGGCCATCATCGATTTGACTCCGTTTGACTTGGCTCGCCCAACAACGACCTCTTTTCGCCCTGCGACCTAGACAACTCATACCTCCATCTCAACACCGTCAATTCTCTTGCCGCATCATCAAAATCCCCTTTCGCTCTCCAGAGCTGATCTTTCCACCGTCTATGGATCTCCTCTGAGTGTCTTACGAGACCCTTGACTTTCCTGCGCATCCACTTTCTCTCCACCCTCCACCGTCGTTCGCGCTGTCGGTACCGCTCTAGCTCTTGCTGCATCCTCTGGCACTCCGGCGACTCGGTGCTCTTGATACTGGCGATGAGATCATGAATAGGATCCGTATGTTTAGTGCGCAGCGTGCCACGAGAAAGTTGCTTGGAGATGCTGATGAACGCGGCGCGGATGTCATCGGCAATCGATCGTAGGAGAGCGGTTTTAGAGGTTGATGAAAGCCCCACGAGGTTCCGGAGGCGCATCGCGCAGGAACCGGGAGTTCTGGGGTCTGTGGCCGACATTGCGACGGTTTTTCTTTGCTGTAGGTGCAAATGACTGGACTGCAGGTGGTGTATAGATTAATTGAGTTCGTAGAATGTAAAAATAGACACGGTAGGTGCAGTATATAGTAAGAGGTGGTCGCAGCCTTGTATTCTTTTTATGATATAGAGGCAACGCGTAATATCGATGAGTGTAATTCTGAAGTGATCAAAGAAATGTTTACCGTTTTCTAGTCATCTGGTAGCTGCATCAATACACCAAAGACCTCAACACCCAGTGGTCTCTTGACAAAGAAACGGCTCTGCATTCATGACTACTATTCATGGTGATAAACACAAAGCAAATCTCTACAAGGAAAACAAACATCAATCAACGAACCTACAATCTAACCACATCCCGACGGTATCAAACACAATGGAAGCACAGATCAACCCTACAATGTCTCCCCACGCAGCACAGTAACAATCGCATCTCCCACCTCTGTCGTGCTAGCCTTTCCACCTAAATCTGGCGTGCGAACCCCAGCGTCTAGAATTGTCCGCACAGCTTCTTCGATTTGCTGTGCTTCATTCTCCATGTCTAAAGAATACCGGAACATCAACGCCACGCAGAGAATCATAGCCACAGGGTTGGCGATATTCTTGCCGGCGATCCTAGTCTCTGTTTAGCTAAAAGCCCAACCCATAATGGAAAGAAAGAACCTACGTAGGCGCCGACCCATGAGTCGGTTCATACAGCCCATGTGTCTTTCTCCGGCTCTCAGAAGGCAACCCATCCAAACTCGCACTCGGCAACACGCCCAACGTCCCAACGATAGACCCTGCCTGATCCGAAATCATATCTCCAAAGGTATTATCAGCCAGTATGACGCCGTTCAATGCCCGGGGGTTCGTCGCCAGGATCAGCGACGCGGAGTCGGCCAGCTGATGCACCAGCTTCACCTGCGGATACTCCGTCGCCATGGTCTTTTCAACAACCCGGCGCCAGAGCCGCGAGGACGCGAGCACATTCGCCTTGTCCAGGGAGATGACGGGCCAAGGGGGGTCGTGACGGAGAGCCAGTTCGGCGGAGAGACGAGTGATGCGCTCGATTTCGGGGGTGGAGTAGGCCCATTCGTCCATGGCTTTTCCATTTCCCTTATGTCAGTGCGATTTACCTTTTCAAGCGGACATAGTTTAAAGAAATGAGGTAAATACCATATCCATCCTCCTCAACCTTCCTCCCAAAATACGCTCCGCCACAATTCTCCCTCACCACCACGAAATCCACGCCCTCAATCACATCCTGCCGAAACGGACTAAACTCCCTCGCCACATTCCGACTCGGCGAATTCGCCGAACACGGCCTCAAATTCGCATAGATATCCATCGCCTTCCGCAGCTGCAGCAGTCCACCTTCCGGTCCATCCAGCCCCTTCCGCATGTTATCCCATTTCGGACCCCCAACGGCACCGAACAGCACCGCGTCCGAGGCCAGAGCCGCCTCCTTGACGGCATCCGTAATCGATTTGCCGTGGAGGTCGATACTACAGCCGCCAATCAGCTCCGAGCGGAGATTAAACTGCACCGTGGATGTGTTGAACGCGGAGAGGACTTTGGTGGCTTCGGCCATTATTTCAGGGCCGATGCCGTCGCCGGGGAGGACGAGGATGTTGTGGGTTTTTGCTCTGGTCATTGTTTTTTGAGTTCCTCTTAAGTACATTGGGTGAATGGATTTAGGTTACTGTATCTAATATCATCTAATTAAATTCTTGTATCCTTGTCTTGTCTACCTTCTTTATTTATAGATCTATAGGGTTCAGTTCGGCCAGGAGACCGATATGCGGGGAAATGGACGTCTCCTCCCGGCATTGCCCCGATAAACGGTATTGAACATCGCGGTACTATACTTCGTAGAGGTTGATTATCCCGTCAAACCCGCATTGAACCCGAGGTAATTAACTACATATAGGCTATATCTATATACCTTCTCGCCGATATCGCACTGTACAGCACCGTCAATATTAAACAAATACATCAAAAACAAATCCAAGCTACACTACCCTCCTCCCAAAAAGGAAATAGGGTAAACCCTCCGTCCCTCATGTTTGCACCGTTTGTCTCCAATTTATCAAGCTGCATCAAGATTTCCATTATCCAAAACCCCCCCACATTCAACTCTGCACCACCAAGACAACTACATTACAAATCTTATACGCCGTCACCATGGGCCGAATCGAAGAACTTCCCGATGACTTCGACGAGTCGCTCAACTTGAACAAGCAGGCGAAATCCCCCTCCGACAGCAGCCCCGCCAATGCTGCCCCCGCCGCGGACAAAGAGACCGCGTTCCCGATCAACGAGGAACGGGTGAAGGAGTTGGAGAAGGAGAATCCGGGTGCGCCGAAGATGCCTCCGGGTATGGAGGCTGTGCGGTCGCATACGACGGATGAGTTGGCGGAGATGTTGAATAAGACGCCGTTGTTTATGACGGATATTGAGAAGGCGGGGGATGAGAGTATGTTTTTCTTCTTCTTCTTTTTTCAATTTGTTGTTACGGGTGATGGGAGACCGGGTTATGGGGTGAGTAGGGTTTTATGGCCTTGGCTTACGCTTACGTGACTATTTGCAGATGGCGAGAATATCGTGTTGGATGCGCTTACGGCGCTGCAGAATGAGGGGACTCGTGGAGATGTGGCTCAGAACTACCGCGAGCAGGGAAATGAGGCGGCGAAGGAGTTGAGGTGGATTGATGCGAAGGAGTTCTATACGAAGGCTATTGCTGTGCTCTTTGCGAAGGAGGATAAGTGGGAGAAGCCTGAGGATATGGCTGAAGAGCAGAAGTTGTGGAGGCAGGTTGAAGAGGCGTCTTATATCAATCGCGCGTTGTGTAATTTGGAGTTGGGTAAGTGTGTATTTTCTTTTTATTTGCTGTTTGAGTAAGGAGGGTCCTAACTTTTGGTTTTATTTAGGCAATTACCGGTCGTGTACGCTTGACTGCGCGTCGACGCTCAAGTTGAATCCGAAAAATATCAAGGCGTTCTATCGTTCCGCTATGGCTTGCTTCAAGCTTGAGAAGCTTGATGAGGCTGAGGATGCTGCGAAGCGGGGTTTGGCTCTCGATCCGGATAATAAGTCTCTCCAGACGGCGGCGGAGAAGATCGCTGAACGCAAGGCTGCCCTCGAGCGCGTAGCCGCTAAGCGGAAGGCGGAGGAAGAGAGAAAGCGCAAAGAGAAGAAGCTGCTCGATATTGCGTTGAAGGCTAGAGAAATCAGAACCCGCTTGTCGGATAATCCGGCCGACATGGACGGTGCGGTCATTCGTCTCGTTCCTGACCCCCTCTCTCCCGAAAGTACCCTCGAATTCCCCACCATGCTGCTCTATCCCATGGATGCTGAGTCGGATTTTATCAAGGGGTTTTCTGAGATGAACAGCATTGAAGACCACTTGGAATATATCTTCCCGTTGCCATGGGATACGAAGAATGAATATTCCGTCAATAGTGTTGACTGTTATATGGAGACTGCCACGGGCGGGTTGGTCAAGGCTGGAAAGAAATTGCCTCTTTTGCAGATCCTGAGCGGCAGCAAGGTTGAGGTTGTTGATCAGTTGGTGAAGATCTTCATTGTGCCGACCGCAAAGAGCGGCCAATTCATTGCGGAATTGAAGGCAAGGAAGCAGCGCTGAAGGAGCTTCTCTGTTCCTTCGTTGCCTCCGCCAGGTAGCCACAGGGCAAACTCATCTCCAAAACCGAGGCATCCGCGAGAAGGCTCAAAGGCTAGCAGACCTGCATGGGCCGTGGAGCTCTTCCGCCAACGACCATCAACGGTTCACCACATGAACAAGGGTCTTTCTACCCATACGACACTCCTATGAAGGGAACGTGGCCGTCCACTACGGTCAAGGCCCACCCTGTTCATGGAAGCCATATATCTTGTCTGGCCGTCCTTCAAACACCCGTGGGTCCAATGCCGTTATGATAATGATAATCTATACACTCGTACCTGTTTAGCGATTCCCTGAATAGAAACATCAGCTGATGGAGTTGCTGCCACTGACATCGTACGTCGATCCATAACAGTCAAAATGACTCCATCCCTTAATTTACTTGTCTTGAGACCGACATTTACCCGTAACCCTAGGTGGTGGAGGCGCCTTATGCACTATCCTATCTATCTACTATTGCAATCTAGAATCCCTCCATTGAAAAAGAATAACCGCCGGCCCATGCAGAACTCTCCACTCGATTTAAGCTGTAAGAATGAATTTGTCCGAGACATTCTGGTGTCCTAAGTCAGGAACGGCGTTTCAGGTAGATTAACAGGAACAGTTGGTAGTACACGGGCCAACAAGCAATTCCAATCAATGAATGAAAAGAAGCCGCCGAAGAAGTCCAGCATGGAATAATTCTCCATGATGGAGTCATACAATTCCGATTTCATGAAACTGAGTCTAGCGCAGAGGCCATCCATATCTTAAATTAGCTAGAATGTCGACTCGGTCGAGATTGCATATAAAATGTTGTAGGTCCACCTCGACATTTAAAGCCTTCTTTTTCCTTACCAGCCCTTTCTTCATTCTTTTAAGCTAAGATCCTGGTGATCAATTCGTCCAACACTTACCTTCCTTTGGTTCTCTTGTTAGATATATAATCAAGATGCGTTTCCAGCCCTTCACTACAGCTCTGGCTGTGGGTGTCTCGGCCCATCTGTTCGTCTTTTACCCTTTATATGCTGAGAAAATAATACAATGCTTTATTCAAGGACTGCCAAACTAACAATGAATTCAAAGTGCGCAAGCGGCTGGTCTGCATGATGCCGCCGTCGCAAAGGGACTTCTTTACTTCGGTACTGCCACCGACAACCCCGAACTCACCAACACCCCCTACGTCGCCCAGTTGAACAACACTGGCGATTTTGGTCAGATTACTCCTGGAAACTCGCAGAAGGTTGTTTTACATTGTCCCTTGGGGATTCCATCAATAATGTGGCTAACTTAGTCGAATGAACCAAACAGTGGGACGCAACTGAACCTACCCAGAACCAATTCTCCTTCACCAAGGGAGACGTCGTTGCCGATCTGGCAGATGCCAATGATCAGAAGCTGAGATGCCACAACTTGGTTTGGCATCAACAGCTCCCCAACTGGGGTATATCCATTGCTTAAGCGTGCTCCGGTGACGCTGCTAACAAAGCATAGTCACCAGCGGATCCTGGACCAACGAAACCCTAACTGCCGTTCTGAAGAACCACATCACCAATGTCGTCAAGCACTACAAGGGACGCTGCTACGCATGGGACGTAGTCAACGAGGGTATATCCGATTCATGAGCACCTTCATCCATGAGCAGAAATATTGACGGTCGAAATAGCTCTGGCCGACGACGGCTCCTACCGCGATTCCATCTGGTACAAGACCATCGGCGAGGCCTACATTCCCATCGCCTTCGCGGCTGCCGCTGCCGCTGACCCAGATGTGAAGCTCTACTACAACGACTACAGCATCGAATACGGTGGCGCCAAGTCCACCGCCGCCCAGAAAATCGTCAAACTGATCCAATCCTACGGTGTCAAAATCGACGGCGTCGGCCTCCAGGCCCACTTCACCGTCGGCCAAACCCCGGCCCGCAAAGATCTCGCCAGTAACCTGAAGTCTTATGTCGATCTGGGTGTGGAGGTTGCCTACACCGAGGTTGACGTGCGTATGAAGACCCCCGCGACCGAGGAGAACCTGAAGCAGCAGAGCACGGATTTCGCCAACATCATCGGTGCCTGTCTTGACACCAAGAGCTGCATCGGCGTTACCATCTGGGACTGGACCGATAAGTATTCCTGGGTGCCCAGCACTTTCTCCGGCTACGGTGCTGCTTGCCCTTGGGATGAGAACTTTGAGAAGAAGCCCGCTTATCAGGGCATTTTGGAGGTTTTGGGAGGTGAGGCTTCTGCTTCTACTCCTGCTTCTGCACCTAAGACCACTTCCACCGCTGCTGCTATCGTCTCTACCACTGCTGCCGCTGCCGTCACTATCTCTTCTTCTTCTTCCAGCATCCGCACCAGCACTCCTTCCGCCATTATGTCTTGCACTGCTGCCGCTGCCACTACTTCTTCCAGCACTACCTCAACCACCTCTTCCAGTACCACTTCAGCTATTGCTTCATCTTCTTCAGCTGCGCCAACTGACATCATCCCTCAGCCTAGCTCCGCCGCCACTGGTAGCGTCAAGGTTTACTTCCAATGTGGTGGCCTGAACTATCAGGGCGCAACCGAATGCGAGGAAGGTCTGGTCTGCAAGAAGTGGAACCCTTACTACCACCAGTGCGTTCAGGCTTAAATACGTCTCTGCCTGGGATCTGTCTCCTGATATAGCATATGTATAGTGATGTTATGCGTGCTCTACGTAAGGGAGACATAAATTTCTCTTTCAGATACATACTTAAATTGTGTTATTTTAAGAAATCAGCATATAGTATATACTGCGAGTAGATAGATTGGGGAATTGTCCTCTCGCTAGTCCCTACAAAACTTGGAAAAAAGACCTTCATCTTTGCATTAACTAGCGGTAATTGGTGTGCACTTGCTTCATTTGACTGAAGGAAATTTTTTCGCCGTTTTATACGAATAGTTATGAGGCCATACATACCACCTCCCTATCTTTTCGCATCCTTGAAACCCAAATAATCCACAGCAAATGACTTCTATCCCAAGATCGCAATATTCCCAAGTATCTACCAGAACCCTAAGGTTCTACTCCATAATCCCCTATTCACATATCACTTACCAATGCAGCCCCTCCCTATTCTCTAAATCGCATACCTATACCCATCAACCCACCACCCAAGTCCCCGCAATGTATGTACACACCCCTAGCATAACCCCCATACCGCCACGATCTATCAATAGCCAGACCCAGATCTCGACAAAGTCACATGCCATACTTGGTAAGTACCTACTACCTACCTACATAGTAAAACTAAATCTTAGTAAAACACAATTTAATATAATATTGGGGACGCAGAACTAGTCACCCTAGCCACTGGCCAGAGGCTTCATAAATAAACAGGGTCCTATGGGCCATAGGCTATAAGCTATAGCAAACACGACCAGATCTCATCTTAGCCAAGAACTACTATACACCGCAACCCAGATTAGGTTCGGCGCGGGTGCAGGTGCAGGGACAGCTGGCAATAAACAAACAATGCATCTATGTATGTACATACTACCTAGGTAGTTAGTACATGCGCAGGCGATGTGGTGTTTGCTTGCATGTAGGGCCTATCTATCTATGTATGTATCGATTACTGCTAACTTACTTCGCTCTGGGATATTGTGTAGGGGTCGTCGGTTGGCTATTAATTAATTGAGTGGTGGAAGTGCACAGATCTCCAGGGCACATACTGTGCATACCTCCGTCAGATACTTATATAAGAAGAAGAGAAAAATGAAAAGGAGAGGCCCGAGCACGTATTCGATACACCCTATCCCGATCTGAAGCCGTGACCGTAAACAACACATCTGACTGTATGTATCATATCATGTACGATTATGCTGGAAAACAAGTTGCTGCTCGCGGGTAGATGCAGAGTGTTGAAATTGATTGAGATGTCATCCAGTCGGTCAGACACCAGACCAGACCAGACCAGACCGTTATAGCCTCCACCCTGCTACCCCTTGCTTTACTTTACATGGTCCTCTTCCTTAATCCTTTTTCTCTTATTTAAATAAGAGAGAAATGAAGGAAGGGGGGAATAGAAATAAAAGATAGCTACTTAATACCGTTCATCATCCGATCATATTATAATATCGACTATATAAGTTGTGAGATATAAAAAGGTTTGGCTTTTGGTCCCTATTTCTTTCTCCACGTCGCTGATGCTGATTCCATTAGAGTGTTTGTCCCTTTTGCCCTTGTTTCTTGTTTCTTTTTTTTTTTTTTTTTTTTTTCTTGGTTTCTGGTTTTCCGAGGTTTGGTTTGGTCGTGAGTATGAGTATGTACACCTGACTTATCCCCGTTCTATTAGGTTAACTTCTTGGCCTTGAGCGCCGGACCGGACCGAAAGTCTAGTATTATGTTGCTATTTTCTTCTCTTTCCAGTTTCCTGATGTTGATGTTGATGAATGAATGCTCCCTGGACGCCGGTTCGCTGGAAATGATGAGATGACAAAGGAAATGGATGGGTAATGAGCGTGGTGGGTGAAGATATGAGATATGGGATATGAGATGGAAATGGGTGTGAAATCGCGAAGCGTGAGTTAAGTTAAGACAAGGGGAAGGGGAAGGAGAGTGAGTGTGTCAAAGACGGAAGGGATCAATAACTGGTGAAATAGTACGGGTTCGCGCACCCCGTTAGGTCCGTTGGTCCTGTCATGCCCATTACGGGGAGGGGTTGAGGGTGCTGGTGATGCAAGTGCGGATCACCGTAGTACTTTAAGGGGTAGTGGTCGAGGGAGACGGAGGTTGTGGAGGGTTCATGCTGGAACATGTTGGTCGAGAAGTCCAAGGAGTATGTGCTCTCGCTGGGGCGGGTGCGCTTCAGTGTGTTCAGGGAGGGGAGCGACGGTGGGAGACAGGGGTCCCAGTTTGTTGTGCTGATGCTGCTGGCGGACTTGGTGCTCGCCATGCTGTGTTTGGTTGTGTCGCTTGTTGGGGAGCTTCCGGTTGAGGGGAAGACGGACGTGTGCGATTCCATGTCTGGGACCTCTTTGCGGTACACGGGGTTGATGTCGGTTTTCAGGGCGGAGGTGGGTGAGCCCATTGCTTGGGCTTCGGTTATGTCTGGGAGGTTTACCCGGGATACGCAGACGACGGCTTGTCCATCTGTTTGGTACAAGTTAGGGTCTGGCTTGGGAGAAGGTGAGGGGAGGCAGTACGTACCGCTTCTGCCGTCGAGGTAGGCCTCCTCTTCTTCTCGAACGCTGTATATCTCGTCTAGGACTTGCAGTCGCTCGCTGGGTAGTATCTGGCGGCGAATGGATTGGTCGGCTTCCTTTAGCTTCTCGACGCAGATTGCGTGGCTGGTGCGCAATTCACAGAGAATGTGCACCAGCAAACGGATTCTCTCGGCCTTGAGAAGATGGTCAGGCTCCCGATGGGTGACGCCCGATGGCCACCAAGCAGGCTTGGTAAGCTCCGGGTCGAACTGCTGGGAGGAGCCAGATATGATTTTGCGTCCGTTATACGGATAATTAACCTGCTTGCGGGGTTCAACGAGCTTGATATATGCCTTGGCAAGGATCCGGCAGTTAATCTGCTGCAGGCTCTCGAATGCCTTCTCGTAGTATTTACGCAGAAGGCTGTGATTGCGAACCGGCAGCATAGTTTTTTGGTGGCAGTTGATGCTCATCGGCACGACGCATTCATGAGACACCCGCTTTCTCTTGCCCTGGTGACCGTCCTGATGCGATTGAAACCTAATTGCCCGTTAGACTGCCACTGGTTCTTGGAGAAGCCCTCTCGTACTCACATTGAGTTTTTGCGGCTTAAGCTACTCGCGTCATGCATTCCTGGCGATTGGGGCGAGAGGGGGCTTTTACCCCCCATATGGTCTTGGTTTGATCTTGGAGACCCTGTACCTTCTGATTAACTCAACGACCCCCGTAGAATGATATAAAAGACATACCTATCACCCCGGGGTTGCCTTTGTTGGACAACGCCACAGCTCTCAGGAAAGTATCGGTTACATTAGGGGATAGAATAGACTGGCAGTTATTCGCAATAGACGGCGACGCTTCGAACCGGAGCTTGCCATTCTCGTCAATGTATATGAGCGCAAAATGTATCGATGACAAGCCGTCCAGCGGCGCATCCATGGATATTGGTGTCTGGGCCTGGGTAAAGTCAGCCAGGAGGCTCACAGGGGGAAGAGGTCTGTGGTTACAGTACCATGGTCTGCGGTTGCATTGACCTCTGTTCAAAGAAAGTTGGGGACTGAGGATCGCCTAAATGCTAAAATTTAATACACCTATTGCCAATCAGGTGCGCGGGAGAAGGGCAGCACCTACGCGCAGAAGACATCTCTAATGAATGGGCACGAGAGCCAGCATGATTTTTTTAAAGGTGCAGGAGAGGCGATGTTGTTTGCGGGATCCACCGACAATAAGCTTACAGGATCTTCCTGAGCTGTAACCAGTCTCGCCCTTTCCTTTCTGCGATGCTGTGATGCGTTTTATATGCGTTGGACACGCTTCGTTCAGGGAGAGCGCCAACACCAATATTTGGAAAGGAAAAGAAAAAAAAATACTGTCCTAATAATTATTAAAATGGAAAATTATTAAAAAGGAAAAAGCAACTTCATTAGAGGGGTGAGTATCTACACCGTAATGAAACAGTAGAAAATAAATTAATCAGCCCAAAGCCGTGTCAGTAAAATGTGCGTGGCCTTACTCGGTATGTGGCACAGTATTCGACGGATCCTCACTCCAGGAATCCGCTCGGATGCATTGGGCTTTCGAACTAATGGCTCATCTGCATTGTCCTTCTCCCCAATGATCTACTGTCTGGATGGCGGAAAGACTGGATTCTATCGGGTTTGAATCATACCTGCAGAGCGTCATTCCATGCTAGGTTGTTCGCTCTACATTGTAAGCCGGCCTTTTTTGTCTAAATCTGGGATTATTATTTCTATTTTTACTACTGTTTCTGACACTAAGACCCTGTTTTTGTGGGAGGCGAAAGAACACCCATATAGCATCATTCTGGTAATCACATGAGACAGGATCGAAGATGATTCCTTCATGATGTGGTCATGAAGTATGAGACTTGATTTGTATCAGTATCAGGCTCCTCAATCGTGACAACCGGGGTAGTTCGGGCTCTGGTTTGAACAAAGCCACGCAAAGAATAGCTCATGGGCTACAAAATTCACCGACCCGCGCCTTCTACAATCAATAATCTAGGGAGGCATATGATTCCCACCTGCACGGTCTGTAGAGCGGCCCAGAGCCATGGTCCTTCGACCTTTGGAGATCTTTTCCGGCCGGCGGATGTCCCGTCTATCGGGATCACAGTGGTCACGATTGCTTTCCCATGCCTGTCCCATGTCTATCTGGTCTATGATCTTCCTCGATAGAACTGAATAGTGTCTCTTTCCGCCTGGCTCTCGAACCCCCCCTTACCTCGCGCATCGGGTGTCAGGCATATGCACTTGCGCCACTAAACTGGTGGAGTTACTGCTGACAAAATAGTAGGGAACGAAAAGTAAAACTGATTAGAGCCAGCGTAAAGAAAAAAAAGTCTCCCCGTCCCCGATCTAGATACGGCAATTTCCGTCGCAGGGTCCTGGCGGAGGCGAGCCCATGCAGACAAGTCAATAAGCTCCATACGTGTCCCACTGAGTATCCACAGGGAAAGAGATGCAAGACGTATGCAAGTCGATACGGATGACGTTGTGGGACGGTTTTTTTGTTTTTTTTAGGGCCCAACTGGAGACATTCTGATGTCTGCGTTAGCCCATTGAACGATTGTAGTCCGGACTCACCAGGAAGTTTAAGTGAGCTAACATCACTGGCGTCGGAAATCGGTTGCGGGGCCAGGGATTTGGAACTAGTCCGAGCTCTCTCAATGGTTATTGTTTTCTTTTCTCTCTTTTTTAAATGAAAAAGGAAAAAAATGGACAATGGATTAATCCCTCGATTTGGTTTCTGGACAACTCAACGCTGGGGAAAATCTGGTAGGTATCCACATGGCAAGGTGTCAAATTGTCACTATGACTCGCTTCAATCGGTTGATAGTGGGTTTGGCACTAACGAGACTTTTCTCTTCTCTGGGGCATAAATCTGTCACAGGATGGGTAGCGGTCTTGCCTTCTCTTTCCCCATGTTTTCTCACTATTCTTGACCCTCCTGGTGGCCCAGACTGTGGCAATAGGGGAGTTCCCCTCCTCCACTGAAAGGGCCTAGTCATGTCAGCTGAAGCTTTGGTGTAAGAGAGATTAATTAAAAATAAAATAAAATAAAATCTAAAAATGAAGGAGAGAAGCAGGAATAAACGGAACCTTATTGGCCATTGGTTCTCAGACTCTGGATGGCTGAATCCTGACGCTCAAACCCCACTCACAGAATGATGAATCACTATCGGCACTTGATGATACCTTCCACTTAGACTAACTGTAGAGCTAGGTCGTAGATCCTCTTCTGTCTGTGCTAATACCTAAGATTTGGGGTTTCTTCTTTTCTTTAGTGACTCGCAACTAGTGGGTATCTAACCGAGTAGACGGTCTATGATCCCTGTGAAGTAGGTACATACTATACAGTACGCGGGACCTTTAGGATTAGGGTGCGGTGACAGCCTGCCCTAACTGTCGTTCGGGACACCCAGATTTATGGTTATCACGCGGCAACCATGAAAGCCAAATTACAAAAGGGTTCAACGTAATATTGCCACAAAACAAGTAAGACCAAAATAATAAAATCGATTTTTATCTTTTTGTTTTTATCTTTTTCCTTTTTTCGTTCTCTTTCAGCGGCTGTGGCGTTCTTGACTGCCTACCGTTTCCAGGTGGTTCACCTGATGTGTCAGCGACAATGATATAGATATGCATCGCGGATGTGGTAAACTTTGTGATCTATATGACTCGTCCCGCCAGACAATGCGGGTCTGGGAGTTAGTAGAGAATGGTCCAAGCTAGTGAATGTCGGAGCCCATCCCATTGGCACATTGTTCTAGTATAAGCTGGATCCAAACAGGAAATAAATAGAAACCCAGGCGTGAGTTGACATGCTCCGCTCAGTAGATAGATAGATAGTGAATGGAAGCGAAGCGAGCTTCGAGATCACCCATGGTAAGGATGAACACCCACTAGAAGGACATTGGATCGTCCCAACGGCACTTTATTTGAAACTATTGTTGCATGGCGTGGATCACCGCTAGATAGGATCGCTAGCCATGTAGTTCTTGACCATCTGTCTATTGTTCAGCGCTTCGGAGTATACAACCCGTATGGGCTAAGGGCACTCCATCCGGAGTCTCCCAGGAGAATATGTTGCAACCTACGAAAATAGCCACGGCCGGGGCAGCATCGGGACTAACTGTCTCTCTGCCCGCACGAACCTGTCTCATAGTACCTTTTCTAAATACATAATTCCTCATTGCCTTTTTCTTAGAGGAAGTTACGATTCCCGGCCCTGAACTATGTGCATGGCCATTTCAAATAGCGTTTCCCAGTACCATGGCTGTGTATGTTGGGGTCCGGGGAATCCTTCGCGGCGCCACTGTCCTGGGTTGCATTTTTTTTATGAGCTTGGCTATCTGGTACTTTTGCGCGGGAGTGGTTCGTTGCAGGGTCAGTATCAGGAGGCTGGGAGACTACCCGAAGAGGAAGGACTGTCGATTTCTAAGTTATTCTAGATACGGGATGGAATTATTGTTTTTGCTTGATGGAGCCGAGTTCGTGATCGTGGAGAAATATCGAGTCTCTCTGCGTCGTATCTATCAGGAGGGAGAGGTTGTGAAGGTGATGTATCGAGTCAACCATTGATTCGGATATATGATACCTACGCAGTATGAGTTCGTTGAAAGGAAAATGACTTCAGTGGATGTATCGGGTAGGGTGAAGGCAGCAATTATTGGATGCCTGAGGTACCTCGCAGACGGACATGACGGACAGAATATGTATGTACAGTAAGTAATAAGTTAGTACAGCAGGTATGTATGTAAACAAATACCGAATACAACCATGGATACCTAATTATTCAGGCTCCATAATACCATCCTCAGCTTCTTCCTCCTCTTCATTTCTTCCTCAACTCTTTTTCCCTTCCATCTCTCTCAACTCAAACCCATCAACACAACAACGCCTTCTCCAAGTTTCAACTGTTTTTCTCCGTCTGGCGTTTCACCTTTTTTTTTCCCAAACACGCCCCAAAGCTAATTTAGAGAACGATTATGGGGCGTGATCTTGGTTCCTCTCCAATTGACTCCACCGCCCAGAGAATCCGCTGCATTAGTTCGTCTCTCCGCAAAGGCTGATCTATTCACTTGTCGTGTTCCCTCAGTCAATCTCTTGTCCCCTTTTAAATTACTACCGACTTTTTCCCACGCCCCTTAACTTCCCATAGTACTACCATCGCCGCCAATCATTTTACTTCCTCGACCCTTGAATCACTTGGATTTTCTTTTTTTTTATTGTCACGGATTGTTCCAGAAAACCTTCTGGTCGTTCAACGGCGCAGTCTCTTCCATCCCTTGGAATTCCCGCGAGTCATCGTTCAAGTTTCACTTGAATTCGCCTTGTCGTCCGTGCGGTGACCAACTGGATTAAATCCTATTTTATTTCGATTTTATTATTCTATTTTTTTGGTTGTACTTTTTTTTTACCCTCTTAATTCCTTTCATTTATTAATTTATTTTATTCTTTTTTTATTCGACAAACAGCCGCTGCTGTCCAACCATCAAATCCCATCCCCCCCTCCGAAGAAACTGAGCCATCATGGATCCCAACACGACCGGCTTTCCAATGTTGCAACAGCAACAGCAACACGCGGGCTATCCAGTTACCTCTCAGAGTCCACAGCAATTTTCTTACTATCCGAACGCGATCCCTTCCTTTCCCCAGCAAAAGGCTCCCTCCCATATTCCCCAGCAGCAGCATTCTTTCGGTGCCATGCCTATGCAAGCAGGCGCTCCCGGTGGAGCTATGATGCCGTCGGGTTTCCCACAGCACTCTGGTACGTCGCGCCTCTTTCTGTCTATTTTTATATTTTTCTTATTCTTGCCCTTTCATTTTTTATGTTATTTGATTGTCTTTTCAAGTGTTTGTTCTATTTTTGCATTGTTTTCTTTACTCGGGGATCCCCTCTTTTGTGCCCCTGTGTTAGCTATGGTATGGATCGACTGTCTCAAAAGACACGGTATACCATATTTCTCAACGATGGTATACTCCTGATAGGATAGGGATCGGCCATGCTGAACCATGTACTCGACTTTTGTTTCTGCGCCTTGCGTCATTTGAGCAACAACAGAGCCGCTAACGGAATGTGTGATCTTCACCTTTTAACAGCACCACCCCACGCCAACTTCTCTGCTCCCTTTGCCCAACCACCTATCCCCGTGACCATGAGCCAATTCATGCCACCGCAGGCTGTGACAACCTCAACTCCGCCGTCGACTGTCGCCACAACCATAGCTCCATCCTTCCCTCAGAACATGGCTTCGATCTCGGCGAACAACATGGTGTCTGCGCAGCCTCAAAGGCCCCCTCCACAGCAGACCCTTCAGCCCCAGCCAACTCCTACAGCCACAGCCCCGGCAACTCCATCGCCCGCAACGGCACGAGAGAAAGCTCGCGTGACAGTTCTTCTCGATATCAATTCCATGTTGTTACAAGAGGTTGTGAATCTTCAGGCGGCAGGCAAGGCCGGCGGTCCTCCGCCTCAGCCGCAGGACTCCAATCCCTCGTCGGATCAGGCCCCCGAACCCGCCAAGGGGCCAACCCAGAAACCCAGCCAAGAGTACATCGATTGCATGCGTCGCCTGCAGGCCAATCTCGCGTACCTCGCCACCATCGCCGACCGCGCGAAGAAGTCTGGCGGAGTGCCTCCTTCGGCGCCGGGAATCATGACTCCACCCCCACACATGCCGTCCATGAATGAGATGTACAAGAAGCTCGCCGAGCTGTTCCCGCGCACGGCGCCAGGTGCTGCTGGAACGCCCCAACCCAGCCCTCAGGGTATTCAGGGCAACGGCAGACCTAGCCCTTCTCCGGCTACCGAGACGGTCGTTTGAGAAATACCGACAATTCCGGATAGTACAACTCACACAACATGCGCACAGTCCCTCATGTTGAGGATTTGGGCGATTGAATCTCAGCGCAGATGATCAAGGAACAAAGCTCCATAGACGTTGTCTCTTCCGTCGAGACTGACGGTCATGATCGCCACATCTGGCCACCGACATACCCACGAAAACGTTTGCCTATGACCCGTAACTGTCCTTTTTTTTTATGATGTCGCCCGGCAGTCAATCCGCGGACGAAGACCGATGGGTTTATCCTTCGTAAAGGTCAGATATCACAGGCATATGAGAATGCTCTTCCGCGAGAATCTGTCCGGGAAATGTCATGCGCCTCTCAGTTGAAGGCCCCAAGGATCCGCCCCTGGACCCAGCTAGGTTTTGTAGTGTGTTCGATTCCAAGACGAGAACGAAGAATACTGAAGGTCAGGATCATTTACCGGTTTTGAGAAGTTGGCTGTAAAATCTTAATCGGTTCAATCCCGGGCATAGCACCAATGATATTCCTTAAATGTGTACAGAGTATGTTTCACCGTAGCAAACGAGACCAATGAAGCTAAACTTTGGCAAACTTTGGCTTCAGTAATTGAATTCCCTGTTTTCGAGCAATTCTTCCCCCTCCAGGTTGTTCCTCCGACCAGATCAATATCAACGGTCAGAAGACATGGCAAGCTTCATATCACTTGATCGCCTGCAGCCACTGCAGAGGGAGGCGTGGGCCAATCAGGGGGCCGGATAAGGGCCTTCCGCCCTGCCGTACTGCCGGCAGTGTTTCCAACCGTTCGCCTGACTTCTTTTTTTCACGCTGACCCCCCAAAACACCATTCCTTTGTCCTTCTCCCTTTCCCTTTTCGAGACCGTTGGAGGTCTTGTGAATGTCTTACGTCTCGCTCCTGGTGTGCAGAAGGAGCTTGTCTGTCGCTACTACGACCACTACGACTACTACTACGTCAACCACTGCTGCTGCTATCGTCTCATCATCCACTTCCGGCGCATCGCCGCCATCTCTGTATTCTTCTTCCGAACAACCCTTTACGGAACCCAGTGGTCTTTCACCCGCGTCTTCGTGGTCGCCTGTCTCCTCACCAACTGCTGTGCGGTCAAATTCTTTCTATACCTGCCGTCCGTTGCCTCATCGGCTACCGGGTCCCCAGCGGTGGTCATCCCCCATAGCTCCCTCTCATAAAATCCATCGTCACGCGCCAACCCGGTCGATCTACTCACTTGTACGCTCAATTCGCTCTCGTCCGCTCTCGGGTAATCCCCTGACCAAAACTATGGACTTGAACGGGGACGCAAGCGTGAAACGCAAGCGCAGCTCCATCGCGCCCGCCGAACGTCCGCCCAAACACCTCAAGCCCGAAAGCTCTGCGTTAACCCCCGGAGACTCCACTCCGGCCAATGGAACGGTCTACGATATTGAGGATGAAGATGACACCGGGCGTTTATTGCCCATTGGGCCCGCCCAGGCTGATTCGCCGGAGTGGCAAGCTACTATTGAGGAGGTTGTGAAAAGCGTGGTTTCTATCCATTTCTGTCAAACTTGTTCTTTTGATACGGAGTTATCGATGAGTAGTCAAGCCACCGGTTTCGTAGTCGATGCTGAAAAGGGGTATATCTTGACAAATCGTCATGTGGTCTGCCCAGGTCCCTTCTGGGGTTATTGTATCTTTGATAATCATGAGGAAGTAAGTTTGGCCATAAGCACTACCTGTCCGGAGTCTGTATCAACCGGTTATACCACTGTAATTGATGCTGATAATGACTCAGTGCGATGTTCGTCCCGTGTATCGGGACCCTGTACACGATTTCGGTATCCTGAAATTCGACCCGAAGGCCATTCGATATATGAATTTAACGGAGCTTAAGCTCCAACCCGATGCTGCGCGAGTAGGTTCGGAGATTCGGGTTGTGGGTAACGATGCAGGAGAGAAACTGAGTATCTTGTCGGGTGTTATCAGTCGACTCGATAGGAATGCGCCGGAGTATGGCGAGGGCTACAGCGACTTCAATACAAACTACATCCAGGCCGCTGCAGCTGCCAGCGGTGGTAGTTCTGGAAGTCCGGTCGTGAATATCGACGGTCACGCGATTGCCCTGCAGGCCGGTGGTCGTGCAGACGGGGCCGCAACCGATTACTTCCTTCCATTAGATCGCCCACTGCGTGCGCTGGAATGCATACGCCGAGGCGAGCCTGTCACCCGAGGCACCATTCAGACCCAGTGGATCCTGAAGCCTTTTGATGAGTGTCGTCGTTTGGGCCTGACGTCGGAGTGGGAAGCCATCGTGCGCAAATCGGCCCCCACCGAGACCAGTATGCTAGTCGCAGAAATCATCTTGCCTGAGGGACCCGCCGATGGAAAGCTAGAAGAGGGGGACGTGCTCCTGCAGGTAAATGGTGAACTCCTGACACAGTTCATCCGGTTGGACGATATCCTGGATTCGAGCGTTGGGCAGACAGTGCGCCTGTTGGTTCAAAGAGGCGGTCAAGATGTGGAGATCGAATGCCAAGTGGGCGACCTGCATGCCATCACGCCTGATCGCTTCGTGACCGTCGCAGGTGGCACGTTCCACGATTTATCCTATCAGCAATCGCGATTGTACGCTATTGCCACTCGCGGGGTTTACGTCTGCGAGGCGGCCGGCTCCTTCAAGCTGGAAAATACCCTCTCCGGATGGCTCATCGATTCCGTCGACAAACGGCCGACGCGAAACCTAGATGAGTTTGTGGAAGTAATGAGAACCATCCCCGATCGCTCGCGAGTGGTCATCTCGTATCGACATATCCGGGATCTCCACACGCGGGGTACGAGCATTGTCTACATCGACCGCCACTGGCACCCTAAGATGCGACTGGCGGTGCGCAATGACGAGACCGGCCTCTGGGACTTCTCCGATCTGGCGGATGCCCTCCCGGCCCTTCCCCCCGTGCCGAGGAAGGCCGACTTTATCCAGCTGGATGGCGTGAGTCAGCCTGCGGCCTCGGAGATCGTACGCAGCTTTGTGCGCGTGTCGTGTACTATGCCCTTGAAGCTCGATGGTTACCCCCAGGCCAAGAAGACTGGGTTTGGGCTGGTCATTGACGCGGAAAAGGGACTGGTTGTCGTATCGCGAGCCATTGTCCCGTACGACCTCTGCGACATTACCATTACCGTGGCCGACTCGATCATCGTCAATGCCAAGGTCGTCTTTCTGCATCCACTGCAGAACTATACTATCGTTCAGTACGATCCCAGCCTAGTGCAGGCCCCCGTGCAGAGCGCCAAACTCAGTACGGAGTACATCAAGCAGGGCCAAGACGCCATTTTCGTCGGATTCAACCAGAACTTCCGCATTGTGGTGGCCAAGACAGCTGTCACCGACATCACGACCGTGTCAATCCCAGCAAATGCCTCCGCACCACGTTATCGAGCCATCAACCTGGACGCCGTCACGGTGGATACTGGCCTAAGTGGGCAGTGTTCCAATGGCGTTTTGATTGGCGAAGACGGAGTTGTCCAGGCCTTGTGGTTGAACTATCTGGGAGAGCGTACACCAAACTCGCATAAGGATGTAGAATATCATCTCGGATTCCCGACACCGTCGTTACTGCCAGTCGTTTCCAAGGTCCAGCAAGGCGTGATGCCCGAGCTGCGGATCCTAAACATGGAGAGCTACGTGGTCCAAATGAGCCAGGCCCGCATCATGGGCGTGTCGGAGGAGTGGATCGAGAAGGTGGCGCAGGCCAACCCGTCGCGGCACCAGCTGTTCATGGTGCGCAAGGTTGATTGCCCACCAGCTGGGTTCAACAACACGGCCGACACCTTCCAGGAGGGCGATATTATCCTGACCTTGGATGGTCAGCTTATCACGCGCGTGTCCGAACTCGACGTGATGTATGACAAGGAGTTCCTGGAGGCTCTGATTGTCCGGAATGGACAGGAGATGCGGATCCAGGTGCCCACAGTACCGACCGCGGACCTTGAAACCGATCGGGCCGTTGTCTTCTGCGGTGCCGTGCTGCAAAAGCCACACCATGCCGTTCGCCAGCAGATCTCCAAGCTGCACAGCGAGGTCTATGTGAGCGCAAGGGTATGTCGTTATTTACTTTTTCCTCTTTGGTGAAAATAGACAATTGCTAACATGTTATTAGAGTCGTGGCTCTCCTTCGTATCAGTATGGTCTTTCTCCAACGAACTTCATCACAGCTGTCAACGGAGTGCCGACGCCTGATCTCGACTGTTTTGTGAGTGAAGTGAGCAAGATTCCCGACAACACATATTTCCGACTGCGGGCGGTGACATTCGACAATGTTCCGTGGGTGGTCACTATGAAGAAGAACGATCACTATGTAAGTTTTTTTCTCCCCTTCATCATATCTGAAAGGGGTTAGAAACTAATTGCCTCAGTTCCCTATGTCGGAATATATAAAGGACGCCTCTCATCCGTGCGGCTGGAGGACGGTTTCTCATGACAAAGCCAAATACAAGGATGGCATTGCCCCCGATGCAGCCAATCTCAACCCGGACGCCATGGAGCAAGGGTATGACGGGGTGAGCGATATTGAACCGGAGGCGGAGTAAAAGTGGCGGGTTTGTGTATAATAGACTAGCTGTAGTTTGATTGTACGGACCACAGTCAAATGTACAATGCGTGATTAATTATCTTTCACAAAAAAAAAAAAAAAAGAAAAACTAAATGATGATGACCTTGATGACCTGTAGCGTCTATTCGTTAAGTGGACAGTGAGACTCCAGCATAACCCTAGAAGCCTTTGAACCAATGCTATCTATCAATCTAAAGTGCCAATCAACACCCAACATCCCCCTTCTCCCCGCTTCCTCCGCTTCCAGAGCCTCATTCTCTTGCTCTCGAGCGATGTTGAGCCTATAGAACCCTAGGGCAACTAACCCCTTCCTAAAATGGTTCCAACCAATAGGAGCAGATTCTTACACGCCTCTTTAGCATCAATAAACCTCATCGCTCAAGGGATATCACCGGAAATCCCAAGCCATTATCACCACCATTTGCAAAACTTCTTTCACAGGATGAGTTATTTTTCGGGCGGCGTTCCTTTCCAGATACAAAATTTGCGAGAAGGGGACCGATACATCAAAGTAGGCACAACCTTGTTCCCTTGTCCATCATTCGCAAATATCTCAGAACTTCCCCCAGATCAGGAGATCATTACTGTTCTCAGCAAACAGATAGGTAGGATCATACTTGAGCATGGTTTTTCCTATATAACTAAATCTGGATATCGAGTGCGACCTGCTGCGGCTGAAGCAATACACGCACAAATGGATAATAACAATTTCGTTATTGGACTTCATTATTTGTCGATACATTGGCAAAGCCTTCACCACCTATATGATAAGAACACCCCAGTCGCGTGAGCTCGGGGCAGCAAAAACAAGAAAAGAGGTGGATTTTGCTCTGTAGGTTGGCGGTTAAGAGGCATGAAATGAAGGGGGAAAGAAGAAAAAAACACATGCATCATCCGTGAATCGAACACGGGCCTCATCGATGGCAACGATGAATTCTACCACTAGACCAATGATGCTTCTTATTATAAGGCTCGCAAAAATAAAATATAATATATACAACTTTTCATTAAAGCTCAGATGATCTCTTTTTTCGGCTCGATATTCTACGATACCCCCTTTGTAGGGAAGAATTGTTGATGTTTGTAGGTTTGTTTCTAACGCCAAAACTTCGAGCTTGAGTTTATCTTTGAGTCTGTCAAACTAGATTAGGTAATGTAGATTGATTCTTAGGGTCTTACTTGATTAAGATGTGGAAGAATGCTGTGCTTGGATATATATATATATTTTGACAGTCATGTAGCACATCCCTCTACCACTTAGTTGCCTCTACCCTATACAAGATAGTACATAACACGAGCAGGCCCTCGTTCGCGATTCAAGATTGTAATGGAACAGAAAACAAGTCTGTTATAGCCAGACGACCTACCTTCCGGATACGAGCCAAGGTGCTACAGGTATGGTGGTACAGTACCGTGTTCATTGATCAAATTTCACACCGTTGCTCGAACATATCGCACTGATATTAAAGCCTTGCATGATATGACATACCAGTCCGTGTATCGATTAAAAAGTCCATAATGCAGATAACCGTAACAACAATGTCCAGTCTCATTTAAAGAACGCCTAACCGGTCATGCCAATCGCCTAATCGGCGTAAATCTACTCCTACTAAAACAATCCAGAATGAAACCACAATGCCGAATAAGACAAAGTATCATGCAAGGAAATACAGGCTAATTGAAAGACCAACCGCCATTAAGTCGCAAACGCTGTCGCTCAGCAAGATCCCTTCGGATTTCTTCCTGGGTGAGTGCATCAGTACCAGCCCAGTTTGCACTACTGGTGCGTTCGCGGAATTTTTTGATCTTCTTGTCCGCCTTAAAGGTCTCCTCGAGTGAGAACGGAGCAATTGGACCAAAGATGGAATCGGCCTCCAGGCCCTCCTGCTGCCTTAGAAGCGACTCGAGCTCCTTCGGCTGGGCCCACTTGGGTACAGGGAGCATCTCTGCATCGGAGTCTTCGTCCTCACTATCAGTTGCAATTTCTGGCAGATGGATGTTCTCGCCATTGGGGTAGTTCGGTGACGGCTTGTGAGGTGCCTTCGAAGAACCGGCAACCGGGGTCTTGTGAGTAGCCGGCTGGGATGGGGCATTCGAAGGTTCTGCGAAGGGGATCTTGCCACTTGCATATTTGGCCATATCCATCGGATGCGCAGGCCGCTGAGGCTGGGCGGCTTTGAAGATCGAAGAGCCGGACTGGTGAGCCATGGTGGCTTGTGCATGACCATACATAGAAGGCTTCGTAGGTTCCTAATCAAGTTAGGGACATTAAAAAGTCTAAACAAAGAGATGATAGGTCTCTTACCTTACGAATAATCGATTCTTTGCGGATGTTCGATTGGCGGATCGGCGGAGCCATTGTAGGTCGCATGATGGGATTGTGTTCGTCTTCCGTTCTTCGCCGTTTAGCCTCGCCAGAAGGCTGCATAGCGCCTGGCTTCGGTGCTGCAGAGCGATGGCTGGCCTCCTCGTCGAGCCCTCTCTTGGGTGGTTTGGCCGGATTGGGCTGAGGTGGGTTGATTGTGCGGTTGTACGGTTGTATGGAACCCAGGCGGGAAGCGGGACGAGAAGCCTGGGAAGCTGGTCTCTCTGGAGGGTGGGCGGAGTTCTAGAATACGCCAATTAGCATAGCTCTCAATATCACCGTATTAACACGGGCACTTGTACTTACCATCTCGGGTTGCTGACTACCTTGTCGCTCAAGCCTTCGAGCGTTCTCCAGCCTCCGCTTTTCGATGGCTTGCATCTGAGCGGCCTTCTTGGGATCTTCAGCAGCAAGTCGCTCTCGACGTTCAGCCTCCGCGCGACTTCGCATTTCTTGCCGACGAGCCTCTTCCTGTTGCTGAGCAGCCCGCTTGCGTTCCAACTCGCGTCTTTGTTCTTCCCTCCGGCGCACTTCGCGTTCTTCCTGCTCTCTTTTCCTCTCACTGGCAAGTTGGGCCTTTCTCTGTGTCTGACTGGAGACGGAACTCTTGAAGCTACTGTTGGAAGAGGCAGTATGTAAAGACGAATTGCTCGCCTTTTTCTTGAGGGTAGGTTGCTTGGAAGCGGAAGCGGGAGTTGGCGCTGCGGTACTAGACTCCGCAACCCCGGACACTGAAGACGACGCCAATGGGATCTGACGAGAAAGAGCACTACCAACACGGATCGACACGGGCTGAGGCCTCGGTTTTTGCAGGGTTTCCCGAGTAGGCTTGGGGGGACGGCGTAGCTGTTGCTGCTGTGATACAGACGGACGGGCGGTGTGTTTTGGAGTTGGCTCATAGTTAGAGTCCGGCTCTCTCGATGAATGTTTCTGTGGCTGCGGCATCTTTTGCGGACTGGATGTAATCGGTGCTCTGCGACTCTCATTTTCGGCCGATAGTTTCTCTTGCGCAGCCTTCAGCTGGGCGGCTCTTTGCATCTCCTTCTCTTGCTGTCGTATCCTCTCTGCCTGCTCCTCCTCACGCTGGCGATCCTCAAGTTCCTTTTGCTTCCGCCTTTCTCTTTCCTCCCTCTCAGTAGAGCTTCGCGTTCTGCGACCTTCCTGTCGCGGCGGGCTCTGGACACGAGTCGGCTGCGGCGCCTTCCTACTGGTAGATTCCGATTCGGCGCGTTCACTGCGACGTACTCTGTGCTCGTCTGGTGAAGAGGCCTCCATCCTGGCAGCTGCGGCAACGCCACCAGTGTTCGAGAAAAGGCCTTTAGCAGACCTCACGATGGATTGTAATCTGGACTTAGACGCACTCACTAGACCGTCTTGTGCGACAGGAGAGCCTACAGGTGTGGTCGACACATGACTATCTGCGTGCGAAGTAGAGAGTTTGGCCTGATGAACAGGGCGCTGAGGGGATGAATACGTTGGAGTCGAATATTTGCCAAGAACCGCTTCCAGGCCCTGTTTCGCGCCGGATCTTGCTTGGTCTTCACGGGCCGTGCTCTCTTTTTGAGGAGGGAAAGCGCTATCGTTGTCGGAAACTTGGCCTGCGCCAGTGCCAGAGCGTTTCTCCGGCATATCTGTTGCCTGGCTTCTGGGGAAGTTCGCCTTCGAGGGGGAGCTAAAGGGTTTAATCCAATCGTCATCTTCAGTTTCCATGGGCTCTGAAACTGGCGTTCCGCGAGATTTTTGGGAGGCCGTATCCGGCTTTGCATCAGCCTTAGACGAGGGGAGTTCCGGATAAGTCACCTGTGTAGAGGACACGCCTTGAACGGACGGAATGGATTTTGTAGGTCGCGATGGTTGAAGTTTACCGAGCATGCTAATTTTCTCATGTAGCCTCTGAGTAGACGATTTGTTGTGTAGCTTGCTAGCCCTTGTTTCTGCATCCGTATCGTCCTGGGTGCTCTCTTTGTTATCATCGACATCTATCTTCTCACCATGGGTGGGATTATCATCCAGAGCTGCCTGGGTCGTTCTGCGTTCACCAGTCTGCCTACCCAAGTAGCTAGATCCCCCAGTACTGTTGATCTTAGAAATATCAACATGACTTGTTCGGGACATCCTGGAGCCACCCAGACTCTTCTTCATAAGGGGCTCGCGAGCAGGGAGTGACGCAAAAGAGAGGCTGCTCTTGCGAACCAGAGGGCGTTCCGGAGTAGAGCCATCGGAAGGAGAGCCGATATCATCCAGGTTCTCATCGTCATCGAGTGCCATGTCATCTTTTGCACCATCCTTCTCCTCTTCGCGAGGCTCCGAGGGCTGGGGAACTGGAGTCTTCACTGGCGATAATCTGTCTTTCAGCAGTGGATCTTCCTCTGTCTCTTCTGATTCTTTTTCTTGCTCCGCCTCTCTTTGCGGTTCTGGCGTTGGCTCCTTTGGTTCGGGTCCCTCGTCATCCTCTACGCCCGGTTTTGCGTCTGGCTGTACTTCTGGCTCTACCTTCGGCTCCGGCTCCCTAGCCTTCAGCGGTGGCTGTGGAGTTCGCTCCTTTGCAGTCTCCCCTGGAGCTGGGTCAACTTGCATGGGCTCTACCATGTTTCCGCGTTTTTGTTGCACGTCCTCCTGTGCCGAGTGGAAGGAAGCGCCCGTAGTGCGGCGGCTAAGCGAGGATCGATGTTCTTGTACATCTGTCGGGATAGATTGACTATCAAAGGGCTGAGTGGAAGTTTGCGATTCAGGCTGTACCTGTGTTAGAACCATATCATCCTCTACTTCTTCCTCGTCCTCGCCCTCACGTTCATCCGGCATCCCATGGTAACCGGAGTCCGTATTGTACGTTGTAAACGAGTTGATATTCTTGCTCAGATCAGGATACTGGAGTCGCGGGGTACCATCTTTCGTGTGCTCGGGTTTTGTGAGTGTAGCAGCAACACTTGCAGGAGCAGGCGCAGGAACAGGAGCTGCCGGTTTTGTGGGAGAGCGATGAGTTGCCGGACTCGCAACCTTATCCTCAAACCTGTTATGCGACGTTGAAAAGATCTCACTCAATGGCTAAGGAGGTCAGTAGCGCCGACAGCAAGCTAGGGATAGTGGAAAACATACCACCCGGTTCTCATTTGGATCTCTTTTCCGTATAGTCCGAGGCGTTTTGCCTCTAAGTTTTCCGGGGGTTTTAAACGCCTCCGTAAAATTGCTATGCAGGTGTCAGCACGGGAACGGATGTAGGGGATATGTCGGTCGCAACGGACAATTGATTGCTGGAGAAAATCTCGGCCATATGCTCGTTCAGCCAATCCATCTCATGGCGCACCGGATATTCCACTTCTTCCATCTCCTGATTCACCAGATTCGTAACATTCTCCTTCTCCGTTGAAATCCACGCTGCAGAGCCCACAGGCTTCTGCGCCCTCGCGCCGCTAGCGGCCATGGCGATGTAAACAAACGCGATTCCAAGCCGTCGGTCGGCCGGGGGGGGGGGGAGTTGATGTTCAGATCAAACGAGTGAAAGAGAGGGCGACAATGCCCGAACTACGATAGCGCCTGAGGCGACAGCGGCATTGAATGTTGGCGTGGAGTCGGGTGGATATTGGGTGTCGCCAGTGGGCTGAGTATGTCCGTCGTCGGCAAGAGTCGAGGCATCAAAACATCGGGAAACGCGTGAGTCCCGCCCACGCACGTGACTTGACATCATGTATGCCTTATTCTGTAGGCAGACTACCATACCTTCTAAATCCGTAGCATGTTCTTTTCTTCTTGACATCTACCTTTACATGATAGTTCTAGAAAACGAGATTTCTCTTTTCACGCAGATAGTATATACTGACTAAAACTGGCATATGCATGGATTAGATAGTGTCCTATAGATTTCCCACCCTGACCCTTCTAAGAGAAAGCTGCTGCGCTCTACAACGGAACCTTTCTTCAAGTACCTTGATTGAAGGCTAATAAATAACCTTGTTCAAAGCCTGGGCCAGTCTATATCTCGGTGATGTGATGTCATGGAACTATCGACGGAATATATCCTGAGCAAAACGGGGAAAAAGGGCCTCGGAGTTTCTAGATTTGTGTCTCAGAATCATGGTGCATAAGACTTTATAAAATTTTTGATCTAGGATCCCCTTGAGTACTGGTATCTTGCGGTGTAGAATAAAAGTCAATACCCCTTGCCTCGAACAACACAGAACCTTTTTTTTTTTTTTTTTTTTTTTTTTTTTCTAAGAGCATTATGTTTATGTCTACACCAAGGTCAAGGTCACGAGCAGATCTCCACCAGTCCGTCACAGATAATAATTGGCTCCTGGAGGTTACAGTGACAATCTGTGAATATACCTAAAAGAGATTCCCCAGATTGTACTAGATAGCAAATTCAGTCACCTGAGGAAAACTATATTCATGGTCCTTTACGATTGAACGACCAATTGAGAGCGTGCGGTATCGATCATATAGGTGTCGATAGCTAGAGAAGGAATCCACCCTCTCCACCCTATCCTGGTTCTTCATTCATCCCCCGAAAACCAAAAAAAAAGAAGAAAAAATTTCCCGCCTGAGATACAGAGACAGATGTATCAAACTTTGTACAGTACTCTTTCTGGAACATAGAGCTTGGGGTATTGGGTAAATAGGGCGGGCCTTAGGCATCGGCGGTCAATGAGGCCTAATCAGAGAGGGCAAGGGACTGGTTTCAACTCGTTTACCGACAAAAAGCAGTTGAGAAGGATGAGAGGCGGTGTCCGAGGCCCAAGCCGCACACGCATATGACAACTCATCCCTGGGAATCGATGAGATATCGCATAGTTGGGCAGGGTCAACAGATATCGCATAGTTGGACAGGGTCAACAACTCTCCACCAGCCACGTCTGCGACGTTCAACAGAATATAGTGTTGACCACCACCGTATGGTTTCCAAAGTTTTTACGGAAGACACTGCCTATATATAAAACGCCTACTTCGGAACAGGGAACCTCATTCGTGCCTGGATCCTTTTGGCGGGAATAACCACATCTGGTGATATTTGATGCTGGAGGAAATAGAGTAGTTAACCTAACATGTGGTGGGTATTCATGATATATAGGATTGGCTGAATCATAAAATAAGGCTTATTTAGGTGGTTGAAGGACCAGTAACTCGGAGTTGGGAATCGTCTTACCAGACGGCCGACTAACAACATTGCATGCAGCTACGGTGCGGACCGTTCGAACCTATACAAACAAGTAGCGTGTTGACTTTCTCTCACCATTGGATGCCGCATATCAAGATTGGTGATTTTTCATACCCGTGACTTGTCCTTCACTGCTAAAAGGATGAAGAACCGATATGATTATCAATATTGATATTAATATATTAATATATTAAGATATATATATATATATATTGTAAATATTGTAAATATTTTATAAATAATGTTTATACCGTTTGCAAAAGATGTCGAGGTAAAACTGATTAGGTAGGTGGTCTCGAACTTGCGGCCGCTAACTGGATAAATAGTTAGTAAGTAGTAGTCTTTTTAAGTTGACATCTTCGCCGTAAATAAATCACATGTTGATTGGTTCCCAAGCTGAGACGCACTAAAAAAGAAACCGCGGGTAAAAAGTACAGTACCGTAATCCTTACGTCGTTCGAAAACAATGACGATTTTCTCTTAAAAAGAAATTATAACTTGGATATAAAAAAGTAAAGGAATAACCTTCGAAAAAGAAAAGAAAAAAAAAATCACATCGGTCAAGAAAGTCAGCTAATTAATATTATCTATATGATTTACGATTTCTGATTGGGAAAATTAGAAAAAGAGCGGAGAAGACTGCGACACTTCCTTCTTCTCTCACACGACCGTTCCCTTTCCGCCTCGCTTGTCAATTGCATCACCCAAAGCTTTGCTTCTCCTATCTTTCCATCCCTCACAGGCCAAATCTTACCTGTTTCCCCCTCTTCTCTCTCTCTTTCTCCTCGTTTCTTTCTTTTCCTTGTTCATCCATTCAATTCCCTTCCACCTTACAACTGATTATATCTTTAATTTTCACTTTCTTTTCTTTCCCTTCTTTCCCTTCTCTTTCCTGACCCCGACCCTACACAAATATCCTTCCGAAATGGCCGAAGCCACAAGCGCTGGTGCCGTGAGCTATCCGGACACCAATGGAAGCAGTAAGGTACGCTGAGGGTAGACCGGATGATGATTGACTGTAAAAAGGGAGCAAGAACTGACTCGGAATTAGTCTTAATTCACCACTTCCCGAGATTGGCAACGTTCCACAATCTGACGTTATCTCAGGTGTCAAAAATGCTGTAACAAATGGTAAACAGGCAACGACCGGCAGCCCTCAATAGAGCAATGAAGAAGACAATTGACCTGACCAACCGCTAAATAGGACCTGTTGTTGATCACATCAAATCGGAAGCAGCCCGGACCGAACAAGAGCTACGCGACTTGAAAAACGCTCGTGTGACGCCTTCAACCACTACTGCGACCGGCCAACACCTGACCTGTATGTGGTGAAATCCAAATAGTCAACAACGCCGCGAAAGCAGAGCTAATTCGTCTCCACCAGACTACCACTCCCTGCTGTATAGCCTTCTGAGCGTGAGTGAGCCATCGCACAATGTTGGACGCCAACCTAACTCCGTTGAACTAGTGGGAACAACCCCGAGCTACCGCTGCTTCATTTGCGACCGTCGTGACCTTCATTTTCGCCGCCCGTTACCTGCCTTTGCTCCGCTGGTTCTTCAAGTTCATTTACGTGGCTCTCGGATGTGAGTTGCGAACCCCCCCCACCCCGGTTGCTATGGACTGGGCAAGGATTAACCTGCATAGTCACCGCTGCTGCCGAGCTTGGTGGCAGACTCGTGCTGTCGCAGGGACTCGCAAGCTCTTTCCGCCCGCGTAAATACTACACCATCCCGAAGGAGACTATCGAGGGTGTGTATGAGGATCTCGAGCAGCTCCTCAATTTCGTCCTCCTCGAATTCCAGCGCATCCTGTTCGCTGAGAATATCGTCCACACTGTCGCTGTATGTCCTGAGTGCTTTGTTATGACCTGTTGTGCTGTCCGGGCTAACTCATGCAGGCTTTCGCTGCTGCCTTCAGCGCTTACTGGTTGATCAAATGGCTCCCATTCTGGGGTCTCTCTTTGATCGCTGTTACCATTGCCTACCTGGGACCCTTGGTCTACATGAACAACCGCGAAGTGATCGATGCGCACATCGAAAGCATCCAGGAAGTGGTCAACTCTCAGGCCCACCAGCTGAAGGATCTGGCTGAAGAACGGACCTCCCATGCGACGGGCTTGGTGAAGCAGTACGTCGATGACTATAGCGCCAAGGCCCAGGAGTATATCGGCCACCGTCGGTCCGTATCGCCGCAGATGGCTAAGGTCGCCACCCCGGAACCTGTTATTAAGAAGGAGATCGACACCGAGCCCGCGTTTAACACCACGGACTTTCCGGAGGCTCCCAAGGATGAGCCTGTGGCGGTAGCGGAGTCCATTGAGCATCCTGCTTCGAGCGTGGAGAAGGAGCCTCTCCTGGCTGCTTAAGCTGCCTGGGGTCACTCCCCTCGTGCCTTGCTCGATCAACCGCACATGGATAAATCACCGGACTGGGGTGATGAACTTGTCGGCCTGTGCAAGAACTTCTTTATTCGGCACTGTTTTGTGGGTCACGCTCAACCAAAATTGTACTGGATGCGGAGGTATAAGAATGGATAATAGGTGTTGTACGATGACAAGACGGTATGATGCGTTTCGAAGGTTTGGCTTCTCAAATTCCCTATTGCGCCAAAGAACTGGTCTTCCTCCCCTATTCTTTTTCTCACCCTGACACCAATCTCATCTTTGTACTCGTTAGTATCTTCGGCCTTTGTATGTACATCTCTTACGTTCAATGGAGCCTTCTAATTTGGCCAATGCTGTTCATTGCCCGGGAGAATGAAATTAGGGTCCTACTGCGGGTAAGGCATACACACATATACATATGATCACGTACAGAGGCGAACATTTGTTTTGGAAAAGAGATACTCATAGTCATTTCTCCAGGGAATTGGAAGTGTTGTACAATGTCACCGATATTATTTCCGCCGTAGTCTTGTGCTCTTCTGAAAAGCAACGCGTGTTTCCGGGATATTTCCGGCCGCTTTGAGCTACATTTCTCCCGCTGCAGAACCCCGGCAGTCGTCTAGGACATCGGTATGCCCATACATCCCCGGATGACTGGTTCCTGCAAGCCTACATCCCAGGATTCGAGTAATGACCGTTCCTGGTTGCTGACGGAGCAGCATGAGCTTGGCTGCTGGTGAACGAAGGCTATCCAGGTCGAGAGGCGTCACACAGGTGTGCGACTGTTTTGCGATGCCGGTTGTGAGAGATCCTGTTTCAGACCACCGGGAACTTCCACTTAATCAGGTTATGTAAAGTTAACTGAAGATTTAGATCTAATGAGACGATCATCGTGTGTATTACTACCGAAGTATGAACATAAATACTAGTATAGAAAGTGCCAAGATAATGATATCAACGTCATCGATGGACGGGTCTTGTCAGCTGATTTTATTGTAGGTCGAGGGAGTTTGGTCTGTTTGCACCTCAACCACACCGTTTTGGACACTCCTAGTAGTAGTACTCACTTAGCTATTCTACTTTACAACAACACTGCCAGGTCATCCGATCGCTACCCGTCTTTTGAATCATCGCGTTTGCGTGTTAGTAAAGGTGCTACACTATTGAGTGAGCAAGATTCATGTGTGATTGCTACAGCCTGTTTAGGTCAGATTCAACACGAGATGATGTCTTACAACTCACGCGATGGTTGCTTAGGTTTAAAGCCTCTTGCTTCGAGACCGACAAGCCTCATTATGAAACTTCGTCGTTTGGCTTGTTCACCTTTCTAATAACAGATAGAATGAACAGTTTGAACTCGCTTTTGTTTCCCCTAGACCAGGAAATGTATGTCTCGGATGTTGGGCTTCTGTTCGGTTTCTAGATTTGATATTCCGTCCCAATCCTGAACAATTTGTCAATAGATTGACAAAGAGGGTTTCTATTTCTTTCTTTCTTTGTTTTTCCTTGTTTCTCTACCCTTGATTTGGGGACACTCCTGTAGGATGAGTGCTTTGACCTGGGTCCCTACCTGCCGGCTACTGTGAAGCTTGGGCTTTACTGATATACTATGCAACCGTAGCCGAAATTCTAGGAGCATTACCACAAAGGGATGAAACGAGGCAAAGGGCATTTTTCGATGCAGAATCTTTAATCATTTATATATATATATATATATATATTTAGCAAGACAAAGACCGTCAAACGCCACCATTACTAGTGGGACTACTGCAGAGAAGCCAGCGCGGAAAATTCTGCGATGACTATAGCCAGTCATCTGTGTCGTCTAGCAGCCCTGTGGCAAATACTTAGCGTGAATAAATCTTCTCTGACCTATCCGGATTGGGCTTTTAAAACACCGAGCAACCGGCTTGGTAAATGAACGGGTGTTACGCTCGAAGAGAGGTGAGGCTTCAGTTCAACCTCTCATGACCAAGTTAATAAACAGGTATTTCTCGTGGCGCATCGCAATTTCGGCTCATCAGGATGGGAAACAGAATGATTTCCTCGCTATTGAGCCCTCTCAATATAACGATGATCGTTGACCTAGATCTTGATAGTGGTTGTTCACTCATCGGGGCCACTTTAGGTTTTACTCATGGGTTAGCGGTCAAGAGTCTCAGCTTCACATGGCTTATCCCAAGCTTTCCTTCTCTTTCACTTGCCAAAACTGCATGCCAAGTCATGACTACCAGGGGGCTGAGGGGGGGCTGACTCAGTTGTTCACTGGCCACGTTAATAGGTTTCCGTTGGACAAGAAGCTGGCTATATGCAGCCTTCCGTGTCTAAGACCTCTCCAATGCCCTCTGTTTTGACCAACGCCGATGAGTCTCTTCGTTTATTGGCTGTCCCACCATGAGGGATAATCCTCTCGGTGGCTTCCTTCTGAGATCGAGTTCACGTACACGGATCGCTTGTCATAACCACCGCTGTGATGGTGGTTTCATATCACAATACACGGAAGGGGATCGAGCAAAACGATTGAACACAAGAAGTCCTTGCGATACAACTATCTGTGGATATCCTTCAGAGGTTCCATGGTACCTCTTGTTCAGGCTTACGCCCCCTAGATCACCGTCTGCAACTGTTTGCATGGCGTCGACATTAACATCAAGAAAAAGCAATGTGAGTGGTTTCAATTGCCGTCACCCATGCAGTACCTCCACATGGGGATGAGAGTGTCTGAAACGTGATCTACCGTGTCTCGTTCCTGGCTTTGCATCATCTTGGTAGGTCTTGGGTAACTGCAGATCTGAAGTGGAACAAGTGCCTCGAAAAGGACCCAAAGGTGTCTCCTAGTACCTTCATCTGTTAGAAAGAAAATTGTCGTGAACGGGTCGCTTGCTGTTATGGCAGCCGCACGGATCGAGAGCTCATTACCAGTTCAATCTCTATTTTTTGCCCTGGGGGAGTACCTGCTACACATTCTTTGGTCTTGAGGTATGGCAAGCTGGACTCCCCAATGTTGTCTGGTCCAATCCGATGGGTACCTCGTGATGCCACCTTTGGCAAAGTACCGGTGAGTGTTGTTCATGCCGAAGACTCAGTCCATCTAAGACATCCCACCCAACTTAGTCGTCCAGTGGAGGATGTAGTCGTAGGTCCGGCTCACCGCTGCCTTTGATAACATATTGCCTCGTGTAGAGCGTACATGGATGGCTGGCAAACAGCGAGAGCCACCTAGGACGTTTCATCTGGTGTTGTTAAGTATCCACTCTAATTGCGTTGCTGGATTTTCCTGACAAAGGACATGCTTATGGCGGTTATGTTACTTTAGACATCAGTGTTTGTTCTTTTCTAAATAATTACTTTTATTGAATCTTTATTTTAATTTTTCCCTTTTCTTTTCTACCATCCTGGTGATTACCCCGGAGCCGCGGTATCCTTGGATATCCGTACCCTGATATTCATGCTGTTTCCTTTTGTTTCTCTCATTGTTTCCCGTCCCCTGGATGCCTCCTAGAATCTCTAGAATCTGTTTTCTCTGTGGCTAAGCGCCTGATGAAAACCTCTAGTCTCCACCTTTTGTGAAGTTAGATAAATCCCAGGTCATCTTGATATCTTCACTCGCTCGGCACATCTTTCTGCTTGCTTTCGGAGGAAAAGTTTTCAAGCTTCACTAGCACCTGGAACATACAACCTTTTCTAACTTTATCGAGCATTCTTGTTCATGGCGTCCATAGAGTCACTACTGAATCCACTTCCTGATGTGGTTCAGTTCTCTCTCCCCAGCTCTCCGCTGACGAGCTCCGACCCGGCTCCCTGCAGAGCGCCACGTCAGAAGAAACCAAGAATCGCGAAGGATGCTCCTGTCTTCAACAGGAATAAGATCCGGGGAGAGCTGCGGTATCCGCCCTGCGAGGAGTGCGACGAAGCACTAGCCCAAGTGCACCGCGAATTCCAACTTCACCCGATGGGGGACATCGCAAAATATCCGAGGCACATACCATACAACAGCGACAAGAAGACATTCCAGGAGAAGACTGGACGGGAGAGCTTTGAAGGTATGTCGTGCTTGAACATGTAAGAAGATAAGGTGCTGATTTCCCACAGTATTCCAGTACACGTTCAAGATCCCCGGAGAAGACAAGCAATGGACAGTAACATGGGACTACAATATCGGACTCGTTCGGACAACACATCTCTTTAAGTGCCAGCTATACTCCAAGGTACGTGTCTCTAACATTGGACGCGGGGGCCCCCAAGTAACCGGAGGATTTCAGACCACTCCTGCCAAAGTACTGAACGCAAATCCCGGTCTTCGCGACATCTGTCACAGTATCACAGGCGGGGCCATTGCAGCACAAGGTAATGATCGCATTCGCTCTTGTCTACTCAGCTATCTAACCGATCAATAGGATACTGGATGCCCTTCGAAACCGCAAAAGCCGTCGCCGCAACCTTTTGCTGGAATATCCGCCACGTCCTCACTCCCCTCTTCGGCCTGGACTTCCCATCTCAGTGCATCCCCCCAGACAACCTGGATCTCTACGGCCGCATGCTCATAGACCCGGAAATCGTCCAGAAAGCCACAGACACCGCCAACTTCTACCGGATTCTAGAGCTCCGCTCCCCTGCCATCGCCCCTTTCCGCCCCATCTTGCACCGTCCCAAGCCATGGCCCCGTGAGCCCGATCGCTCCGCCAGTCAGGGTTCATCAGAATACGGCACTCCGGAAATATATTGTGTCTCACCGACCAGCTCAGTCTACAACACATTCACCCCCGTAAACACCCCCCGCACCGAACCGGCCAGCTCGGTCGTCCCCTCGCCACGAGAAACCCTATCTTCCCTCCCTCCCAAACCCAACGATGAAGACGCAAGTTCCAACAGGACACCTTCCTCAACCCCCTCCTCAGGAAGCATGAAAACACCAACGGACTGCTCCTCCGACTCCGACTCCGAATACCGCGACAGCGATGATGACAACATACTGCCGCCAAACGACAAATACAACGTGGAAACGCGCTCCCGGCAAAAGTACAGATCCGCGCTCTTCTCCCGTGAGGTGAAAGCGGCGCATACCCTACTTAGTCTGTACATGCAGCCGGTGAACGAGGATTATGTCTGGGTGAAGCAGGGCAGGAAGAGACGCCGGGCGTCTGCTTAGCTAGTCTAGCGTACTGTGCCAGATGCAAGCGATATGAATAAATAGAACGGGTCGGAGTTGGCATTGTGATTATTTCGTATAGCTTTTGTTTGTCAGTCCATTTCAATCAAACCAAGTTCAAATCAAATATACCATTTTCATTCTAGATTTCCCTAACTAGAAACTTTTACATCTGTTTTATTCCATCACTATATTAGTTTCAACCCCTACCCATCTATATTCTACCCCCTCAAAATGTCAAAATAAAATTAGAAACGAAGAAAAAAAAGGAAAGAAAGGAAGAGAAAAAGCAACAGCAACGTAGAGACAGCTAAGTGGGCCGCAGGGCACATGGACTGGTTGACGACGGAAACTCTCATGAACAAGAGAGAAAGCCTTAAGATACAAACAACAACTAAGAGGATGAACTGTGCGAATCTTCAACAGCGGCTTTTTTATGGGGGCAGGAGTCAGGAGAACAAAATGTAAGTCGTAGGCCCAGTTTAGAATCTAGCTCCTCGCACCATGACCAGAGAAGAAACGCCTAACTAACCCTTGAACCTTCATGGGATCCACAATGGATCCCTAAAGGGATAATCTTACCATGGTGCCTTGCGTAAACAAGACTTCTAGAGTCGCCAGCGTTCGCAAGCGGCTCAGGGGACAGCCATTTGATCACCAATTACCACTCCTTGGTGTCATCTCTAAATGCCAGTGTTGAGGAGCTATCATCTTCCATGTCTTCAACAGCCACGAGTACACTGGTTTTTTGTCCGGTCGAATCTCCGTGCTTGTGCACTTCCAGTGGAAAAGCATATGCTTTACTGGCTCGATAACGTTTTTGAGGTTAAGAGCTGGGTCCTGGAGAGAGTCAACTAGATCAATGCGTTTCGGCGCAGAAAACAGGGCATTGCAATGTATGGCGTCCGTTAGATGGCACACGGTCATCAGCTCATTCGATAGCGCGTCTGCCTAAAGCAGACAGATTTCATCAAAGCACTCTCGGGGCCTAGGCTAGTGTTGCCGGAAGGCGGGTTTCCTCCTCCCTTGCCGTTCGAACTTAGGCGCTACTTGTAGCTGGACCGGATATATCCGATCATCAGTTTCAAGTTCAGCGGTGTCTTAGATGCCATCGTCGAGGATATGGCCCGCTGTGACACCTACATGGCGCGCACGGTCTCCATTGTGAAATTCATCTTTCAAAATGCCTAAGAATTTCTAGGTTGCCGAAAGAACGAGTAGGCTGTGCTACTTTAGAAATAGATTAGGAATTAACAGGATGAATCTTACGTGAAATATCAGGACGGATCTCTCTGGGATCAGTATTCAATTGAAGCTCGAAGTGAAGAATATTCTCAAGGAATTCCGGCAGTTTGGGCTCCTCGCCATACCACAGGGCTACGACACGGCTCGAACGATCATACGGCTGACTCCAGGTATATGCATGGATACTGGAAAGTGCTAAAAGCAACCTCTGCAACTATCGGGATGAGGATTTATAACTTACGATTCAATTCCATGTGTTCGCTTTTTGACCGCGTCTTCCTTTGCCCATGTAAGCTCCTCCCGCGTATCTATATTGGAGAGGGATCTGCCCTCAATTTAAAAAGGTACGTATTGCCGGACTATTTCCATATCTAGGATGTTTTTGTCTTTATCCCGTTCCTCTGATAGCCTCATGAGTAGATCATGGAGAGTGTTATCCGGCCTAGAGATGATATATTCCTGGAACCTGCGCCTCCACTAGCGCTGGGCTCTTCTTTCTTGCCACTGTCTTCGTCTTTCTGCTGACATTGGTACACGGCCCTGTTCTGATCGAGAACCGTTTTCCGTATTCATTGTAGTCGATATATTTGTCGGTGACTCGGGTAAGGAAGATCCTGGAGAGCAGGTAGTCCGGCCTACTGCTCTATTTGTACGAATCGAACGAGTCCGAATTCTAAGTACCAAGCCAAAGGGAAGGGCACTTCTCGCCGTGTCACATGCCGAACTATGTAGTATATTAACCAGTGGCTCAGTACTACGCTAGCGTCAATGAGAGAAATAAAAGCATCCCGGCTGGTGCTTACCTATGGCCTAGTTGTTACTAAGGAAACCAATGTATGATTGACTATTTTAGATAGCAATTGGTGTTTTCAGACAAGGGGGCAGGGTAGAGTGGGTGCACGACGAGCTCTAAGGAAACAAATATCAATTGTAGGTCTTTCGTGGTCAGCATAACACGTTATGAAAGGGTTAAAAGGAAACAAGTTGTACCATCCACGCTTGATCAATAAAGATACGTTGCAACTATCCCCAGGTCAGCTAGTAACGGTTGAAAGGGATTTTAGGAGTAGGGACATATAGGTGTCTCTAAAAAGAGATACTAATTCCTTTGAAAAGTAGGATCCTTTAGGAAATAATTGAAAAGAAAAGGAGTTTCGCATTACGTCTGTCTTTATATAAATAGAACCCGAGCTTCTTCGTGGCGTCCTTCCCTGTTGCAAGACTGGTCAATGCCCAGGTAAGAGTCACTATAGTGGTATGTTCCCTCTTCGCGTGGAGATCTGAGAACGCAGCTATAGATGAGTCTAGAAGCTTTGTGGCTCTGACGTGGGCATCTGCAGCGCATATTTATTGTTGGCTTTGTTCTTTAAGATACGTGATACTCTATGTTATTACTAGGAGTCAGATATACTAATTCATGTAGAATGCGAAGGGGTTAGCGGACAAAGAAACAAGTCATCCATCTCTCAGGTGAGGAATACTGTTGACATCCATGGTAGCTGCCTATAGTTAGGATCAATGGAAGAAATGATCAATGTACAATAAGTCACTATTCAAATAGCTCCATGGGTACTTGGGGTTATGCACATAGAGTGAAGGTATCCATTACCTGTGCTATATGGCAGTAACCTGAAAGGGTCGCAAAGCATTAGTTTGCACTGCTCTTCAGGGTTATTATAAGAGTTACTTGAAGTTCAATGTTTGCTATGCATACTGCTCACAATGGAATATATTAAAATCCCAGGTTCCATTGTCATACCAAGAAAGAGGAGATAAATAAGGTAAACAAAACAAAACAAAGACAAAGAAAGAAAATCATTGACACAGCACACATTCAGTATTTGCCCGCGAAGAAAGTCAGTCTAGTGATGCAATGGATGATCCCGAAGCAATTCATTTGCTCTCTTTCTTGGAACGAGTCGGGGTTCGGATTGCGATTGAGATTGTGATTGTTGCATTTCATTTCATTCCAATCAAATCAAATCAAACCAAATCAATATAATTTTATAATTTACCCTTAAACCTTCTAGATCTATTCTATCTCTATGTTACCCTCAACCTCTACCTATCTATCTTACACCCTCTCTACAAAATGGTATGTAGAATAAAACTATAAATCTAAGCAACAGCAAACCTACTCCAAGACCTGATTCTCTCCCCAAACCCCCAAAAGATATACGGCACAGGCGTCATCACCGCACTAATACACCCCAAAATAGTCAATGTATAGTGCACCCCCATATCCTTATAAAACGGGATCCCAACAACCGTCATACCTCCCGCAGCGCAATACCGCGAAACAGTCATGAAGCCCAGCGCAGAGGCAGCGTAGATATCGTATGAGTCAATCACGTACATGTAACTTGATATGAAGACGGTTATTGTCCCGAAGCCGAAGACTGAGGAGGCGAGTATGGGGGACCAGATCGAGATTGATTTCTTTTTTTGATTTTCAACTCAGTCATTAGTTTGATTGATGGTATGGGTATGGGGGTTAGAAGGGGCTGGGTGTAAAGAACTTACATAGTCTGTCCAGCCCATCCAGAAGAGTCCGATGGGGATGAAGGGGGCGCCAAGCATGGCGAACCAGAGTCTGTTTTCTGGTCTTGTTGGATGTGGGTTTTCGGGTGTTTCTGGGAATTCGCTTAGGTTGGATGGTGTTGGTGAGGCGGCTTGGAATTCTTTTTTCGTCCATTTGTATACAACTGGTACCAATAGGCTTGCTAGGGCGATGCCGACGTACATGGCAACCCAGGCGATATTTGTTAGGCCCTGGCTTAGGCCGTGGACGTCTTGGAAGATGTACGGGTATCCATCGAAGAAGGTGAAGAGGACGATGTAGAGGACCGTCATGTAGAGGGATATAAGCAGGATGATGGGCTCATGGATGGTAAGAGAGAACTGGCGCGCGCAGGCGCTTGTGATCCGGTCGAAGAGGGCGATCTTTTCAACGTCCATTTCGGAGCGGTAGCGCTTGTCGCCTGTTACCTGGCGTAGGTGTGCGGCTTTCCATTTCAAGAGCAGGGGCCCGTAGGTTTCGGGTTGGAAGAGGAGGATCAGGGCCATTATGAGGCCGGACATTATCAGCATGATCCAGTTAGTCCAGCGCCAGGAGAGGGTGCCTTGGCCCATGTAAGAGGAGATAACGGGGCCGAAGATGGGGCCACCGAAGGAAAGGATGGCATAGAGGGGGAAGGTGAGAGTTTTTTCGAGCGGGTTCCAGAGGTCGGCGATTGTGCCGCCAGCGCATGTGAGAGGAGGACAGCCGAAGACGCCCGCGAGGAAGCGGAAGGCGAGCTGGGCGCCGATGTTGGGGGCTAGGCCGCTCGCCATGATGAAGATCATAAACAGGGTGAGCGAGCCGATATACACGGCGTTGCGGCCCAGGATTTCGGATAACGGGCCGGAAACGAGGGAGCCTGTGGCGAAGCCGAGGAGGTAGAGTCCTGTCGCGAGTGAGGCGACGACCTCGCTGACGTTGAATGCGGCGCTATTTTGGGGTATCACAGCTGATTCGATTGAGGATGCCGCGCCGACTGCGAAGGCGAGGGCTGACACGATCAGGGTCGCAGTGATTCGGGTTGCCATACTAAAGTTACGCGGGTTCATGGGATCCCGATCCTGCTCCCAGTCGACGATAAAAACTGACGAAGGTGTTCCAATACTATCCGTGATACCTCTCGGCTGAACGCCTGGTGGCATCGCTAGTGACCGCGGCTCGGAACATTTTTCCCGGTTTGTTTCACCATTTTCGCTGGTGTTGTCACTCGTATCCTTGTCCTCTCCTTGCGGACATCGGCCCCATTCAGGAAGGTCAGCAAGCTGCCTGCGCACCGCCTGGCCGATGCGACGGTATTGGAGATAGGACTGCATGGTAGGGTCAGTTGCTGGCCACAGTCAAGCAGGGGAACGAGAGAGGGGAGAACGCCGTCAAATAAATCAGGTACATGCTGAATAATAGAACCATTGCCTATCTCGGATTTAGAGTGGACTGACTCGGAAGCTTTGGTGGATTTGTGTGCGTGAAGGGCCCATGAGAGATAGAGTAGGGCCTGTCGGTATAGAAGATTACCTGAACGGGTTATCGGGTCCGCGCACTAAGCCCGATTTCCGACTCGGCGAGAAAAAGCTTGTCGGCTTGTGGAGCTTCGGACTTCCCTCCGGCTTACAGATGCCCTACTTGATTGGTGTATACCTTCGGTGGTAAATCTCTTAGATTACTGTTATCCATCCTAAAACCCGATTCAATCCCGAGACCTAACGCCAACACAAATTCATAGAAAGGTAACAGAGTGAGAGAAAACACAAGATAAACTATGGCAATCAACAAGTTGATACCAATACAACGAAATGAAATCCAGACGCTCAACGTCTCCCGATCCATCACTCAGCTTACTCGCTGTCCTCCTGGAAATCATCTTCCGAATCACCTCCATCCTCGCTGTCATCATCAATCACATAGGTCTTCTTAACTGCAGCTGCAGTCCGCCGTGCCGGCCGGCCAGTGGGCTTCCGAGCAGGACGCACGTCCTCGTCGGAATCGGCGGTCTTCTTAACCCCAGCGGGAGAGTCTAAGATATCATTGGCCATGGCATCGATATCGTCATCGGACAAATCATCGGCTAACTGCCTTTTCTTGCTAGCGGCCTTGGCCTGCTTGGAGGCGTAGGCCTTGGCAGCTGGAGACAGGGTGGTCTGCTTGGTAGCCGGAGCACTAGGCTTAGCAGCGTCCTTCTTGGGACGACCGCGGGGCTTTGCGGTGGTCGACTTCGCAGCGGTGGTCGTCGCCTTGCCCTTCGCAGCGGGCTTAGCCCTGGAGGCGGCAGGTTTGATAGGTTCGTCGTCTTCCTCTTCCATGTCATTATCATCCGAGGCCTTTACTTCCTTAGGCTTGACCTGCAGCGACCGCCGAGGAGATTTTGAAGGCAACAATTTTCCGTAATCAGTCTCGTCCGCGTCGAAATCAGATGACAGTTTCGACGTCTTCGAGGAGTTCGTCGGCAATGCAGAGCCGCTACCGGGTTGTTGCTCAGAGAAAAGCAGCCGGGAGTCAGACGTGGATGCGCTATCCTTGGCCCCGATGCCCTTGACCATCTGGCTGACATCGCCCAGGAAGTCATCCCCGTTGTCGCTGTCAGAATCGCTCAAGGCATACTTGACAGGTTTGCGGGCCCGGCTGGGGGGAGCTGACGACTTGGCCGCCTCAGCCTTGGTAATCTCCACAAAGTCATCATCGTCAAGATCGTCCTCATCCTCGTTATCGTCCTTGGGCTTGGGCTTTGGTTTCGCTTTGGCTGCTGGTCGGCCCCTCTTAGGAGGTGCCTCGACCTCCATCACGTCCTCTTCCACTTTGGATTTGGAAGCGGCTTTAGATGCGGCTTTGGGCGCTGCGCGACTCTTCTTGGGAAGCACCTCTTCTACTTCCGACTGGGCGGACGGAGCCACGACATCATCCTCTTCCTCATCCTTGGGCTTAGACGCTCCTCTGTTCTTCTTGGGTATCACTTCCATCTCAAAGTCATCATCTGAGTTGTCTTCCTCCTTCGGCGGGGACTTAGACTTCGCTGGTGCCTTGTTCAGGTAATTGAGAAGACCTCCTTTAGGTTCAGCCTTTTTGGCGGCGGCGGACTTCCTCGACTTAGGTGCGGCGAAGTCCTCATCGTCCGAATCATCTCCGAGAGCGGCCTTGCGCTTCTTCGCTCCCACTTTACGGCCAGCCGTCGGAAGCTTTGAGGATCTGCGCCGATCCATCAAGGCTACCTTACGCTGGCGGCGCTGCTCATCCTCGAGCTGGAATCTCCATTCAGCGATGAAGTCATCCAGATCGCGCTTCCAGATATCTTCCTTAGACATCTTGATCAACTCGTCGATCTCCATCTCCTTGTCTCCAATCTGGCGGCGGAGCTTTTCGACACGTTCCTGGGTCAGAGACCAAATGGCCATACCCAAAAGGTAATCGTAGGCATTGGATAGGACCTCGGCGTCCTGATCATCCTCTTCAGTTTCCTCCTCGACGACCGGTTCAGCTTCTCCAGCCTTGACAGCTTCAGCCACCTTGGGGAATGGCTTGAATCCTTTCTCCTTCAGCTCCGCAACAAGGACATGCTTCTTCTTCTTGGAGACGACTAACTTCCCATCAATGATCATCTGAACAAACCGTGCTTGATTGCTGAGCCTCTCAAGCTCCTTTTGTAGCTGGGAGAGCTGATACTGCTTGCGCTTCTCATAGAACTTCAAACGATAGGTGTAGAACTCCTTGAGAATGTCATCAACGGTGGCATACTTTGTGATACGACCTTCGGGGTCGAATGCTACCAAGTTGGTGGTCGCCAAAGTTTTGGACAACTTAAACCTCTCCTCCAAGCCATCAGACAGGGCGCCCTTCATGTTCTTCTCGTCCATTTGGATGATGAAGTGAACCTTGGTGTGCGTGTTGTAGTCTTTGTAGTCCTTGATGAATGAAGGAGTTTTCTCGGCCTTGATGATTTCCTCGAGCTTATCCTTGAAGTCTTGAGTCCAGGTACGGATAGGAAGTTCAGTAATTTCAACTTCCTTGTCGCCAGTCTCTTTGATGATACCACTGAACTTGAAGCGGTCGCCACCAATTGCAGTGACCTCACCAGTGAATCCGCGGAACCATGGCTGCATGGGCCTGATTTCTTCGCCATCCATCAGCCGCTTCAGGTTGTCCACAATGTCCTCGGGGTTGTAGTTAGGAATGGATGAACTCCACCCGGTACCGATACCGTCAGCACCATTGACTAGGACCATGGGAACCACGGGTACGTAAACCTCAGGTTCGATTTTGGCACCATCGTCCTCGTTATAAGTGAGCAGCGGATCGTCATGACTATGGAAGATACGTCGCGCAAACGGCGACAGCCGAGTGTAGATATAACGAGCACTAGCACAATCGGATCCACCCTGGAGACGACTACCGAAGTTACCACTGGGCTCTAGGCAATTCACGTTGTTGGACCCGACGAAGGTCTGTGCCAGACCCACAATGGTCTGCTGCAGGGAAATGTCGCCGTGATGATACGCGGTCATACCTGAAACGTGACCCGCCAACTCGACCACCTTCATATCTTTCTTCAAGTTGCGACGGAAACAGGTGTACAGGACCTTGCGTTGACCAGGCTTCAGGCCATCCACAACCGAAGGAATCGAACGGATATTATCAGCCATGCTGAAGAGGATGAGCTCCTTGTTGATAAAGTCAGTGTAGGAGATTTTCGAAACCGAGTGATCCAAGAATGTTCCAGGCTTGAATTGCCGCAACCACTCCTTTCGCTCATCGGCCTTCTTCTTGGAGAAAGCAAGCTCAATTAGTCCCACCTCGTTGTCTTGCATGGTGTGGAACTCCTTCAGGTGGCGGTCAAGGTCACGGAAGTAAATTTGGGCATCTTCGGTGGTGCTTGTACCCAAACCCTTGTAGTACTTGTGCTCCCAGCCGCGTTCGTGCTTGTGTTCCTCTCTCCAGGCCTCGTACTCGGGCATGGTGAAGAAAGAGCGCGATTTCGTCGGGTTTTTCTGGTCACCCTTCCACACCTTCACAATAGGAGTGATAAACTCAATAAGAAATTCAGGGATCTTCAACAAACTGGGAAATTGGGCTTGCAAGAAGTTAATGAGCAATCCCTTAATGTGAGAACCATCGTGATCTTGATCAGTCATGATCATTAAGTGTCCATAGCGCAGTCCACGGGTGTCTGTGTATTCTTTCTTGTGCTGCAGACCGATAAAATTCTTGATGCTCTGAATTTCCACATTTTTCGAGATCTGCTCAAAAGTGGCATCCCGGACGTTAAGCAGCTTTCCTCGGAGGGGGAAAACGCCAAAGAGATCCGGACCGACCACCGCACGTCCAGCCATGGCCAAACCCTTGGCCGACTCTCCTTCCGTCAAGATCAGTGTGCAATGGTGACCCTCCTTGGTACCAGCCTTGTTTGCATCGGTCAATTTGGGATTGTTCATACGAGTACGACGGCCACCATCACTCTTCTTCAGCATCTGGTCGGCCTTTTGCTGGGCAAAATGCAGAATGTTCGACATGACGTCTGTCTTCAGAATCTTTTTGAAAAAGTCTTCTTCAAGCACACATTTGCTGCCGAATTGGGACGATTTGGTGGTCAGTTGTTCCTTAGTTTGGGAGGTGAACGCCGGGTTGACAATCAAAGCATTCACAAACAGGAAGATGTGATTCCGAATTTGAGCGGGCTTCAGAGTTGCACCATTCTTGTTCTTCTTCTTGACTTGTTCAGCTAATTTGAAACAAATCTGGTCCGCAATGTAGTTCACGTGGGTACCACCGGAGGTTGTGGCAATGGAGTTCGCAAATGACACCTGCTGGAAGGAGCCGTCCGAGACTGCAAAGCCGACCTCCCACCGGGGGTCCGGGCTGCAGGTGATGATTTCATCCTTGGAGCCATCGTCACCACGTTCCCGACGGATTGCTTTGGTGTACATTTCCATGTACTTTTTGAAGTTGCGAATGGGAACCCGGCTGCCGTTCAACTTGACTGCCACTTTCGTGGTTCCTGCCAAATCATAAACACGACGCTTCACAAGGGCCTCGAAGTCGTCATCCATGCCGTCCATACCAAACTTGGCGTAGTCTGGCTTGAAGGTGACCTTGGTGTAGTCGTCACCCTTGGCATCGGTTATCTTTGCCTTGCCCATCTTGGTCATGTTATTGGTCCACGTCTGTTTGTATTTCTTCTTCTGCCGCGAGTCCTGGGTCTCGATGGTAAACTCGGTGGAGAAAACGTTACAGAGCTTGGCACCGAAACCGTTCCGACCTCCAGTGACCTTTTGCTGGGTGTCATCGTAGTTGGATGAGGTGAGCAAATGACCGAAAATGAGTTCGGGTACGTAAATCTTCTCCTTCGCGTGCATCTCAATTGGGATACCGCGACCGTTGTTCCACACGCTGATTTCCCCGGATTCCCGGTTAATTGTCACGCGCATCTCATCCATGTTGGCATCGTTTTGTTTATTATCGGCCGCGTTGACGACAATTTCATCAAAGATCTTGTAGAGACCAGGGACATACGAGACCTCACGGTACTCCATCCCTTCTGACTCCGAACTGTAGACCCACATTTGCTGCTTGGTACGTTCAATGGACCCAATATATGTATCTGGACGTTTGATAATATGTTCAAGTTGTGTAAGCTGAACTTTCTGTTAGCCGACGACTTGCGGGGTACCCAGGGCGCTACTTGCCTTCTGGTACTTCTCTGACGCGTCTGCTTTTTTCGGGGCTGCATCACCGCCATCGTTTGTGAAGGATTCATTTTCCATATCCGCAAGAGGCTTGGAGCCGCCCTTCTTGGCTGCGGGAGCCTTCTTTGCCTTCTTCGGGGGCGTATGTGAGAGAACAGAGTCATCGCCGGACTGGTTGTTATCGGACATGTCGTCGTCGCTGTCCGGTTTGGCGCGCTTCTTCGAAGCGGCGCCCTTCCCGGTGGCTTTGCCTGTGAGAGTTGTTTGGGCCGTCTTCTTGGGCGCGGCTGCCTTCTTGGGGGCCGCCTTCGCCTTGGGCTTCTATGAAACCGTTAGCATGCACGGCGTGGACTGAGCTAGATGAGAGTATTCGGACATACGGGAGCTGGTTCGAAGTCAGAGCTTCCATCGTCCTCAAAGACGGATTCAACCATTGAGTCATCCATGGTGAAAAGGCCGAACAGTAGGGAGGCAAAAACAGAAGGAAAGGTGCGTAACGAGTGACAAGAAAACTAGGGAAATGGGGGAGAAGAAACACAATCCACCTCTGAAAAGTGAAAGAAGTCAGGTGGGGATTAAGAGAAATAAACAAAACCACCGTCAGGGCCCCCAGTCAAAAAACGCCTCCTTTGTCGTATCCTGTGTTGCTTTTCAGTTGTTGACGCGCCCAATGCGACTGGTGGGTTGATGGCAGAAACTGTCCTTCCGCCATCGGATCAGCATTGTTCCGCCTCGTGGCGGCGGAGCTGTGGCCGAATCAGGCAATTCCTAAACACTTGCGCCCGAACGGGATATGGTGACCAAAACATCCAAGGGGGGGCGCGGGGGAGGGGAAAAACAAAACAACTCACCACACGAACCAGACATTATTTATTTAGACACTGTATGTCTGTAACTACCTACTACTTGTATCCTGATTCATTCTGTTGCTGTCTCGCGCATTGTTTTAGAGAGTTTGTTTAGTCATTCAGAATAAAGACTGTAGCTAGTCTCCCTAGACGACGGAATTGAGCGATTTGATGATTGAAGGTAATATTGCGCACGTTACACTACTTGGTGTATATATCTTCTTTTCGTGTCACAAAATCCTTTTTATTATCTGAGTATATACAAGAACTTTTACTTCTAAAATAATGCTGTAGACTCTATGTTCCATCCCGTAATCTGATCAGTGGGATCCCTAAGACCTCCGCAGATATTCCCCCTTTCAAGTTATATATGAGCTGTGCTAAGTAACGGCCGAAGCTATAGCCAAGCACACTATCAGGTGTCGCTCACTAACTTCTTGGAGGTTAGCCTTGCCCAATAGTGTTCTAAAAATATGATGGAATTTTGTATTGTTGTTCATGCTTGATAATCCCCTTTTACCTTTGAATCATCTTAATATATTAATCGAATGAGAGGTTGCCCAACGGTGAACAAGGGGACTTGCCTTGGCATACAGTGCCCGATACAGATTATATTACATGGCGTCCAATGACACCACTCCAGTGGTCCCATCAGCCAATCAATATGGATATCGCCATACCCGAAACGCATGAAACTGGTTATTGCATGGTATCATTACATTCAGGGGAACTGCCGTCTCTTAGGCCAGTCATGGGATTTCCATTCTCTGCAGCATATTCAGGGACGTCGTGCATGCATTTACTAGTATAGTACTCATGGATTGAAGAATTGAACTGTACACCAGGCGAGTCGGATTGTGATAAACACAACGCCGCAATGACTCTCCCCCCGATGTCCAAGCTTCTGTCTCTTTCTTTCACCGTCTTGAAGTGGATAAACCACTCATCACCTGCAGGGCTATTGAAATGGTTATGGATGCTTTATAGTGCAGTGGGGACTCTCGGTCTGGATCGACCGGATCCAGAGAATCACCCACGGATTCCACGCTGTTTCCATTGGGTTTCTCTCTCGTCTTGGATTTCGGAGATTACCCCTCGATACAATAGAATGACACATAGTTGGTTATGGGTGTCTATTTTCAGTCCTTCCATGGTTCGGGGGTAAGTACCCTGGAGTACCTGATCGACTGTGTACTTGCGAACTGTCAATCCTTACTGTGATAAGCACAAATCGTAGAGAATCTCTCCGTGATAAAGTGAAAGGGAATTATTGAAAGCGATCGGCAGGCGAGACTTCAAGAGACTCGGAAATGTATGTTAATACGGGTTTTCCCCCTGAGGGGCCTGTCACGACCATGTACTAACGACTATGGAAATACTAGTGGTTTAGGGTCCCCGTCGTAGTGGCCGACACTAATCCTCTAGCTAACACTTTCTACATTGCCGTCATTATTATTTCTTCTCCAGGAGCCCGATTACTTTCGTTTCTCTTTTCCTTCTCTTTCCCTCGCTTTTTTTTTTTGACTCTACAACCCCGCCACGATAAGGGAAACCCTGCCATCCGTTGTCGTCGCACCTAGACATGCTGTCCTTTTTGACAGCTACTTTTTCGATTACTCGCCACTCCCCTTATCGTGTACTCGCTCTCCGTTAGCCCCTCGTCCCCCTCAACTCCCCGTCATCCGATCAGCGATTGTCAACGAACCATTGGCCTCGAATAAGTGTGTATACAAAGAACGGAGGGAAGGAAGGAAGGAAAAGAAAAAGGAATAACACAGAAAAAATGGACAATTCCCTATCGACCACACCTCAAATCGGGTCGCCCGGCCTGCCGAAGAATGTCCCCGCAATCCATCAACATTCCGACTCGATGGTGACAGTCCCCTTGTCCGACATACAATCCAATTCAGAGCATACGCAGCCCGATTGGCGGACACTTGATATTCCTCAGACCCCGGTCGAAGTTACTTCCCCCACAGAAGAAAGCGTAGACGCCGACGAACCCACGACGAAAACTACGCCCACGCGGGACTCAAAACCGATTCTACAACCACATACATACCGTGCGTCGATAGTTTCGCGAAGTAGTGAGGAGATTTTTCGCGGGGAGGCCGATGGAGTAGACTGGAAGGAATTGGAGAAATCAGAAGAACAAGAACCGCGTGGGGAGGGATCCGATGAGGTGCGTATCATACGATGGCCATGGGCGCTCAAGCCAAGGGAAATATGACGCTCCTAAATTAACCAAACTTAGTCCACCTCCCTTCTCTTGGCTCGCTTGGAGCAGGAGAACAATGCTCTGGCGACCGATCCCAAGGCAGGCCTGCAAGCACAGCAGTTTCGAGGAGTGAGGAAGTCCCGATCGCAGTCTTTGCGTCAGGTTAAGCAATTGATCAACGACGATCCCCGATCGCTGCGATACTCCCAGCTCCCTCCCCCTCCGATGACTGAGCTTGAATTCTGGGCTGCCCTGGTCGCAGATTACCCACAAACAGCGCAGCGACTGCCGACTCTGACGTCGAATAAGATCCGTACTGGTATTCCGCCTCCTTTGCGAGGGGTTGTATGGCCTAGCCTGGCTGGAGCTCGAGACACGACCTTATTAGCCGAATACCAGAGACTTTGCGGCGAGACGAGTCCATACGAAGGACTGATTGGCAAAGACATCGGCCGTAGTTTTCCCAATGTAGAGATGTTCCGCGATCCTCATGGGGAAGGGCAGCAGATGCTCGCTCGAGTGCTGAAGTGTTTCAGCCTCTATGATACGAAAATCGGCTACTGCCAAGGTCTAGGTTTCGTTGTTGGTCCGTTGTTGATGCACATGACAGACGCTGAAGCATTTTGCGTCCTTGTCCGGTAAGTCTACGCCTAACGTGCAAGGGTTCGAGTAGGGGGCTGACCATTTAGGCTCATGGACCACTATGATATGCGCACATGCTACCTTCCCGATTTATCGGGGCTTCATCTTCGTGTGTACCAGTTCCAAAACCTTCTCGCCCGTCTCCGCCCGACGTTGTTTGCGCACCTGGAGTCGCTACACGTTGAACCAATCTACGTGTCGCAGTGGTTCTTGTCGTTCTTTGCGGTCGCGTGTCCGATGCCGATGCTTCTGCGGATCTATGATGTGATCTTCCTCGAAGGTGCCTGCGAAACACTGATGCGAGTGGCGCTGTCGCTCATGCAGCGCAACGAGAAGAAAATCATGGCCTGTGCGGAGTTCGAAGACGTCATGCAGCTTCTCTTGTCCAGGAGCTTGTGGGATACGTAAGTCGCAGCTCATTTTCAATAACCAAAAGAACCGCGGACTAACCGAGATAGGTATGCTTGCCACGCCGACGATTTTGTCAACGACTTTGTCTCTTTAACTTCGCTGGTAACCAAGGATAGTCTGCAGACGCTGGAAGCCAGCTACAAGTCCCAAGGAGTGCCGACCGGCATTTCCTTCCCACAGATGCAAGCCGCGGCGTCCCGCTTCCTGGGCCGTTTCTGGGCGGGGTCTAGTTCTCCCACCTCTGCCAAGCCGTTTACCCTCAATCCTAATCACGCTAGCACTTCGGCCAGCATTCGTCGCACCACTTCCAAACAAAGCATGACTTCAACCCTCAATTCAATTGAATCCACGTCGGACGCCAGCACCGCTCCGACGGAGCTGTCCACTGACGCGCCGAAGCCGCGCGTGAAGTCTGTCATGTCTCAGCACAAAGATCGTGACCTCCACACGCAGATCGAAGACCTGCTCATGGCCCTCAGTGACCTACAGCGACAGCACGCGGACCTCACCCGGGAGTTGCAACAAGAACGCGAAGAACGCGAAGCGGATCAAAAACCGTCCAAGTCTATGTTGAACTACCTCAAGGGGCTCGAGAATCCGCCGACCGATTTGATCACCAAAGCCGAAGAACGGTTTGGAGCGACCGAAGCCGCCGCGGAACACGAATCGATCGGCCAAAGCAAGCAGCAGCTTCTCGAAGACCTCAATCGGTGGAAGGAAATGCACGCTGTGGAATCCAGTCGGTGCCTTGATTTAACGCGCCGCATGGATGAACATGAGAAGGAGAATTCCTCGCTACGAGAGCAGCTGCGGGAAGCGCGGGGTCGCATTCAGGACACCTATCGGGAGCGGCAGCGGCTCGAACGCGTGGTGCGCGAGCTGCGCACGGCTCGGAACCCCCGAAGTAGCTCCGATACACCGACAGATTATGGCTCGCCGATCAGCGAGCCGGGAGAGGGTATTCCAGGCGGACTGCGGGAGCTGCGACTGGTGCGCACCAACTCGCAGAAGAGCACATTCACCAGAAGGACCAGCAGTCTCGGCTTGCAGAGCGTCTTGTCGACCGAGAATAATAAGCCGGCTGCCGAAGAAGCCTTACTCCTCGAATTGGTCAATGCGAAGACGGCCGAGGCGGTTGCTAAGCAGGAACTGGAAGAGACTAAGGTGAAAATGGAGGGAATGCGAAAGCTAATAGCCGCGTCGCAGCAATCGCTGTCGCAGAATGGGGATCGCAATTCTATCACTCGATCCCTATCGTCTACGGGGAGTCTCCACAAGGCACCCACGGAGCCTGCCACGGGCGGAGGCTTCTTTGGATGGGGCCGTCGAGCCGCATCTACCAGTAACGAGCAGTACGTGGAGAAATAGATGCGAGGTGTAAATCGGGTGCACACGTCACATATTGGTTGGCTTTGTTCATACAATTGTAATTTTGGCCTTGCATGGCGGAGTTGGTGTGCGGACTGGTGTTGCATTTGATATCTCTTCAAATCATCCATATATCCCTAGTACATGATAGGCTGTATTCTGGTGTACGTACAATGATATTTGAGAGCGAGATTTGGTACCTTGTCCACCTGTATATTGCATTGACTTGCATATATGTACCACATAACTAACTAGGATTAGCTGCCTCACTATTCATGATGGAAGTCGTATGTCCAAGCTCTAGATGAAGCTCCATACATACACACACGCGCTCAAGTTATCAGCTTCTTTCACTACTAATACCTCGCAAATATGCGTAGCATAAGCTTTCCAAACTCAACAATCGATGCGACACAAAAAGAAACCACCCCCCCCATTTACCCCATCAATCCATAACCCCCAATAAACCAGTTCAAAAAGTGATAAAGAAAAAGAACTTAATTCCCAAAAACAGCCCAAGCCTGCAAAGCCCCCATAACCCCCACCACAATCCCATTCGACCTAACCCCCCTCCTCAAATACCACACGGAACTCACCCCCACAATAGCCGTCATCAAGACCGCCAAAGCCCGATTAACAGGATCACTGAGGAGAGTCGGATCCTGCGACCAGTTATAATTGATTAATGCTATTTTATCCATTAGTTACCCCTTGTTATGTATGTCTTATGTCGACTTGTTTTCAATTGAAATCTATTGTATAGGCTTAAAGAAATAGGAAAGGAAAAGATGAGGTAAGGTAGTACGTGTAGTATATACGTACCGTTCATCAGAAAGAACCCGCTTCCTTGGTACCAGCCTGCTTTTGCGCAGGTGTAGGCTAGATTAGGGAGGGTGCGGACTTGGGGGTGGGATTGCCAGTCTTTTGCTGAGATCTTTTTTCATTCATGTTAGTGCTTGTTTGCTTCTTAAGGATTGGTCGGGTATGGGGTGTGTATCTACCGTGTGGCCGAGGGAGATGAGGAGCCAGCCTAGGGCTGTTGTTTGTAGGGCGGTGGGCATTTTGCTTGGCTGGTGGTTCGGTGTATTGAGTAATAAGTGAAAGGTGAGGTGAGGTGAGGTGAAGTGAAGTTGGTGAAGCAGTTTATCAGGTGAGGCTTGGGATTAGAATAAGTTAAATAGATGGATGATGCCAAGGCCGAGTTCCTCGGTTGTCGATCTTTGGTTGATGTTCGATTGAGGTGGTTTGACTTGGAGTATAATTGGCTCTATGCCTTTAAGGGCGGAATTAAGCCCTAATTATCTTCGTTGGTTTCATGTTGAAGCTCCGGTGGTATTGCTGAGGCACCCGACATAATCGCGAACACCTTGGCAACGATGTATGATATGAAAAGATAGCATGGCGAATAAGCATGTATTTTAAAGTCCACTAGTCTTTACGCCCGGCGATCATCACATTAATCACCTCACCGTCCCCCTGTCCTTCAACTTCCTTGTCCTCCCGGCTTAACAGCTCAAATGCCTCCTCCACTTGCTCAAAAGCAAACCGAATCGCGACAAGCCGCTTCACATCAATCTTACCACTGGCAATCAAATCCAAAATCGCCGAGAAACACCCCGCTGTATAGCGAATCGAGCCCTAAATATTAAGACCCCAAACACAAGCCGTAGTAATAGGAAACACAACATTCTGCACACTCAATCATCAGCAAAGCCCAGTGAAACACAGACATGCACAGTTACCTCCTCTCCCACCCCAACTTGCACATATGTCCCTCCCCTTTGAGTCAATACACATACGCCTGGACACGACGCCGCGACCCCGTCGCCTCAACCACAACGCCAGGGGCCTCCTCTAGCTTACATTCCCACCGTATCATATGAGCTGCGATATTACTCCACTTTGGCCCATCCTCCTGATCCGGCGGCAAAGCATATATATGCATCTCATCTGCACCGAATGCCATGGCTACCTCTAGCTGCCTCAGGGAAAGACTAACCCTAACTACCTTCTTCGCCCCGTATGCCTTGCAAACAGTCTGTCACAGTATTCTAATCGGTCTGCACCCGTATACAACAACAGTTTAGCTCCGTCTCACCCCCACGGCTTTGGCGACTTGCATCGCGACGGCGAGGGGCTCGACCAGTGCGCCTTCCTCGAAGCTCATTTGTGAAGGGATTGGGTAGCAGAAGACCGACTGCGTGGTGTAGTATTTGAATAACATACCATCATGGAGCGGCGTCGCGGCGCTGACAATATCGCGACAGAGATTGTGTAAACCGACACGACAGTGGTGACAGCTTCTATAGTCTAACGATTTCCTATTTAGGTCAAGTATCTAGACATACCGGCGACAAGGGACACCGGGCTCAATTGCTACGCGATCGCCGACTTTGAGGTTATCCACGGCCGGTCCGACTTCAACTACCATGCCGGGACTTTCGTGACCTAATTTAGTTTCTGGCTTAGATTTGTGGGTTTGAATGGAATGGTAGACCTCCTATTTCTCCTCGTTGACGGTAGTAGATATCAATTCGACTGATTCCGGTCTGAGCGATGTGGATGTGCACGTCTCTTGGGGTCTTTGAGGGGGGAGATAGAGTGGTTTTGAAGGCGAGGTCTAGGATGGTCCGGAGGACGAAGGAGGGGTTGGATTCTTGGGTGTTGTTTGGTTTAATTTATTTTGTGTACTACGTACTGTCATTGTTATATAGGAGGTTATTGGATACGCCCATGAAATCGCCTAGTATCGCAAGCACCCGACATATGCCTGGTGAATTGACCACCTGCAGAAGTATGTGGATTGTTGAATACTATGGTAATCAGGCCATATATAAATGGCCTCATGATCCCACCTAGATAGGCCTTTGAGATAGACTGATAGGATTGAAAAACTGATCGTTTTGATGTCGTTTAATACGAATATCTTACAAGCTATTCTACAGAGGTGGGTGTGGTGTTGGAGGTTCAATTTGATTAGAGGCGGGAGTCGGTAAGACAGCGAACGTAAATATCATCTACTGTGGAGCTACTCCCCCGTGATCTTTCTGCATCATGATCTTGCGGATGGAGGGTCTAGTTCCATTACTGAATACTACTTTGCGCTATGGGGCTTTGATAGGAGCTTGCTCTCGTTTGTTTCTATACGTCCGTTCAGCAATAATATCCTCTGACTTTGTGACAATTACGCGGTTTGAATAATACCATTCGAGTTACGATTCACTGGATCGTGCATGTTCGGTGGTATCACATCTATCTCGTGAATTCTTTAGTTAGTAGAGTGCCCTAACTCCGTGGATTGAATCGTGTCGATTAATTCTATAGATAAACGTGCATAATTTCGATAGTGGTGAATAGTAAGTACTTGACTAAGTGGAACATCCACACCTACTCTCGCTATCATATAAATAACTAACATCTGCTTACTTCAGTAATGGTCTTAAATATACCTCTTAGCCCCTATCTAGGGTGAAGCGAAGCATAATTCTAAGCTGCTCTTCTCTTCCACCAGAAATAATGAAAAACGAAGCATTTTCTCCACCACTTGGCAAGGGAAGGTGACATACAAAACGGCCAAAAAGTGACTTGTATGTTGTCGATTCCTGACCACACCCGAGCCAATTCGAATTTGTCGACAGCCCTTCACAGAATTAGGCTAGTTTCGAATGGCCCCTGAATTATTTTCTTCTATACGCATTTGGACGCGTAGAGGAGCGCCATCGCAACATGGGAAGATATGGTCGTCGTTAGTCCTTGTGAAAGACCCATCCTATTCCCGATATCGATCATTGCTTTTGAAGTTGCGCTGTAGCCGGGACTACCAAAGAAACCCAGGTGGGATGATAGGGCAAAGGTCAGTGATTCTATCTAACTACGGACGCTTAATATTTTACCAAGACTAACAGCGTATCAGGATAGGGCATGACTAGGGATTAGAAACAACCTCCATTCTGAGATGCGCACCTGGGTAGCAAGGGCTGCCTTTCTATATCGCAGGATGGGCTGCATAACTTGAACTTAGAGTATTCTTTAAGATCGATTAGTCCGTAAGTGAGAGGTTGAACATCTACCTAAAAGCTGCACCCTAATTGTGCAAGCTGCTTTATGTACTATGTAGGTCCTAGTAAAGCCAAGCTGCGATGGCATTATCAGATCTGGCACTAGGCACTGATGCTGCAACTGCCACTGATAGGGACCTTGTCACCAAGCATCTGTTTTGTTTAGAGCAGACTTGAAATGGCGTCTAAGTGCTGGTTCGTCCTTAAGCAGACACACTGCTACGGTCCGTTGCATGTGCAGACCAAATCTATTCGTCACCTGTTGCTAAGGTGATAGACGGCTTATTGAGGTCGTGCAACAACTTTGAGCCTAGGAGCAAGAAAGATCTGCTCTTTCTTCCCCGGGAGATTCCCAAGAATGGCAAATGGAGCACGAAGGGCCCAATTCGCCTGGCCTACATTCTCCCAGATCTCAGACATCTCGATCTAGGCACCAATGGACATGGACCCCTGGTAATACCTGGTTGGATTAACCACTTTCGCTGCCAGTCCTGTTTCTTCAACCACACGAAAGCGTCCTGCCAAACCTAACGATAACAATATAAACAGTCACCAAATCACTGGACGCTACCTGATCTGCTCTACAACGGATGGGGACATGTAGATAGGTTAACAACCAGGGATTAGGGCTTGACAATTAAATGCGGCTGGTCACCTGCTAACCTAAAAACGAATTATTACTGAGTAGTATTGGCTATTTAAGATACAAGGATTGACCAAGTATCGCACCCAAACATCGCTTTTGACCAAAGTGGGTGTGTTCGAAAGACCGAGTTCATCGAGTTCGTTACCATCATTGAGAACAACACAAGTGGCTTGCCATGTTCAAAAGGTTCTATACGTTCGTGGGACAAGCAAGGGCTAGCAAGGGATAAAAGACTATTTATTAACGGATTATCCCGATAACATCCGTCGTGATATTTCAAATAAGATCTGTCCTGTTGATTACCAATCTGTTTCCAAAGTGGCACGCCTACCTTTTCCTTCGGCAGCCTAAGAATTTTAGGGCCTTTGGAAGAGGAACTTAACGATAAAGCCCGTGCGCACGACGTAGGTGCCACAATGGGCCATACCCTCGACGATAATATTGAAGATACAGTCGAACTTAGAACTGATAATGATCAGATACCGGCTACAAGTGGCGCCTAAGTTTGAATGGCAAGGAAGGGGGGAAATCTACCTTCCGGCGACGGTGGCGAGAGATCGAAGCAGCCCTAGGTACTGTCAGCCCAAAAAATGGACCGCCCCTGACACCGTCTTTGCTGATCTTCTTCCTATCTGTATCCCCATCATTGCACCTTTAAGAAACACCTTCTGTTTGAATTCCACTAGGGCCCAGATCGCAACTGGCTGCGAAAATTTTAGCGTTGTCGAGCGCCTCATTCCTCATACGGGGGCATCTCGTGCTCTCAATACGGAGCTTTTCACCTGCCAATTTGACTTTCTCCCTCTATACTCTACATTGTTAAACCAGTCACGTCTTGCATCAATCACAAGAAGGCTGGCTCCGTTGGCTGCATGACGTGTGAGATCTGCAACTTGTCTCTGATGACTAGGTCACTGTAATCTTCACTCTGTTGGTATTTCATGGCATTGAATATATCTGTATATAATTCATTACCCGGTCACGGCTTTGTTTTTGGCATGTTCTGAAGTATATACTCTATATTCTTGTACTCTGGGGTTATGGAGTGCACCTCCTTACTTTCTAGTGCTGCCACTGACACGTATTGGTCAGTATTGATTACTGCCAATTTCTGAGGCACCTGACGGCACCGATTCAGAGCCCTAATAATTATAAAGTACTGTTAGTATAGGTGTCTTATATTAATAGTCTCTAACTATTAATTAAGCAACATGACGCCAAAAATGATCCGTTTGTTCCATTTCCAGTCCAATGAAGTCGGCCACTTGAATATCAGAAGTATTGTATATATGTCCCATATTCTTCACTACTTATGGTAATCTGGACCCTCGAGCTCTAGGCTTGCATACTGAATCTCAACCGATGGACTTCGTGACCGGTGCCGCGCTATTGGGTCGAATTGTTCGATCGGGATAGTACAGACTGTACAGTATATCCGAGATATTGAGTAGAGAGAGATTTCAAGAGCCCTTCCTATATTTTTAAGGGAATGATACATAGACAAAAAGATAATAGGATTTATATAAGTCTACTTTCTCAAATTATCATCAATGCCAGGTGTATGAGCTGCAATCTGCCTGAAATATACCCCGAGTTTGTCTATTGGATTTTAGCTTTGGATTTCGCTCAAGACCGAGGCTGGCTCTCAATAAATATGAGTCTTGGCCTATTATTTCATTGACTCTTCTGGCAAGTCCATTTTGCATGGCGGATCGCTTCTTATTTATCTGTCAACTCTATTGCCAGCTTGAAGTCCAGTTTCTAAGCCCGGGCGAAGAGAATTACCATTGGGTAGATTATTACTAGAGAGAGTGAAGGTGCCATTTTCTGTGCAAGCAAAGGATTTATTAATGGAATTGCCAAGTCTGTTTCTGTAGCGTAGACACTGTTATAACTTCCATAATATAGCGGATGTCTTTCTTTTACGAGCTCCCATCGCCTTGAAATGTTTGTCTGCGAGTGTTAATTTCTACGAGGTAATTTTCGTGATACTTCAGGCAGACTTGTACGCGTATTGTTACGCAGGGGAAGCCTTCATGGTGTGTTTAAAGACAGCTATTGTCTTTTGGATGGTTACTTGTTAGGCAGGCATTTACGTAGAATAATGATTTCTAGCTTCATGAGACGGCAATAGTTGTGCTTTTCTTTAAACTACCAATCATCCCCTTCCACTATGGCTGTACTATTCCGTTACCACCCCCCGCGAAAACAAGGTACATCCCATATATTGATACCCGAATCTCAATATATCAGACGCGCATAATAGAACCCATGAGTGAGCCACATTATGGTGATAATCTGACCATCAGAAAAAGATCAATCATCCACGCCAGCACGCGGCGAGACAGTTTTCAAAGATGTATGATTTCATGCAAGACCGGTCGGACTACTCCTTGCACAGCGGCCAACCTATCTCATTTTCCTCAATGGTCAATCCTTCAAGTTGTACAGCTTAACAAAACGACCAATGGAAAGCCTTCTCCTAAGGTTCAGCTGAAAACCCCTTATGGCCAGATGAAAAGAGGACGGTACAGTTTCAAATATATGGATATATTATTGCCTAATGCCTCATTGACTCAAATTTTCCAGTTGTTTGTAGAAGTTCATATGACTTGACCATTATCATCTCTTTTTCCTACTTCCTGTTGCTTTACATAAAAGCTTATACGTCTATAATAAGGGTACAAGCCCGCTGCCACATAATTTTAACTGTGGTTGAGTTCGAGAATAGAGCTGTGGGAACTAAGTCCTGTGATCAATGACAGTGTGGCAGCGAGAGGGCGCAGCATTTCTGCCTCAGGCCGAAGTTGGTCTGCATACTGCTCGAAAGTTCACGTTGAGAGCATTAAGTTCTGTTATATTTTTGTGCGATGGATACCATCTATTGGTGGAGCGTTTGCTCAAATCGATATGAATTTTGGTTTTTCAAGTTCCCAACCCAACTCCCTCTATAACATTTGTTAGGAAGCGAGGTCTGATGATAGGGTGAGATCAACGCACATGATCACGGCGCTAGGATGTTAGTAATTTATGTACCAACACAAATCCTCTGCTGTTTCTTCTCCACAACATCGTACGCCGAGTTGCCTGTTTCAAGAAACCCATAAAAGAAGTTTCCACCATATTGATGCCTTAGAAGCAAAACCGACCGGTAGGCAGAACACCCAACGAAACACATTAACACATTCAGAGGGAATAAAGCTCAGCTTGTTTTCCACAGTAAACACCGCCGTCCATAATCATCATGCCACAAACATATTACGACTGTCCATATCCCCGAATGCCGTGCTTAGTTGTGACGGGTTTACTCGGGGTGTCCTGGCCCGCTATGGTCTTCATATACGGACCGCACGCCACTATCAGCCATGTCATGCTTGTCGCTTATGTCGTGGCTCAGGTCCTGGTGTTTATCTTAAACCCTGAGAATTATTATGAATTTACTAGGAAAAGCCCAGATGGTAGTGAAGTTAGGGTTCGGCGCCCCCTTGTAGGGTTCAAGCGGTGTGAGACGCTGGTTGGCTTAACGGGCGGGTATGAGGTGCGAATGGATGGTTGGAGGTATGAGCCAGCATTGGTTCGGATTTAGGCATTGTTTGTTAGATTCAAAGGATGTGTGCTCTTACTGGTGTAGGTGCTGTAATTATTCTCCTTCCGCCTTGCCCCGGGAAAAGTCCTCTTCCTACGTTACATAGTTTCCTTGTAGGTGCCGATCCTAGCCTCTTGTAGTTCGTTGGGTGCTCGACCCTGAGGCATTGCCACTGTTATAAAAGATGAACTGCCCCATTTCTACTCGGTCATTTTTCGTCTCATCCTCTCAAGCCTTAGATCGTCTCTACTATGCATGGGTGAAAATAACATCGCAAAACATGCAATCTCTGTCTGAAGAAGTTCAGAAGAACCAGCCCGGCGTTTCCCAGCATGATAGCGACCAAATATCCGGTTGTGACCTAAATAGCCTACAGGCTAGGCTTATATCCTCCTCCTTGTCGCTCTGCACTTTTTTAATTAGCCTGGTAAGTCTCGATTGACATTGTATCACTGTTTATTGAACCACCATTTACCTTCCAAAAAGAAATGCTGAAAATGATGCTTGATGAATGATGACGGACGCAGCCGTTTTCGCCATGGCAATGCCACATATTGGGGACGAATTTAAATCAGACAATTGGGGTATTATGATGCAGAATGCAAGCTAGATAAGCCTTCTGGTAGTTCTACGCTTATTTCCGAGATTTCAATAGTCGAATTACCTGCAGTGTATCGCAGTACCCCCAACGCAAGTTCTACGAAATGTGTCCAGTGAAATGGACTTTTTTAGCGAGCATTTTAATGCTCAACACTGGGATTCTTGTCTCCGGACTAGCGCCCTGTTCCTTGGTCTTCCTGATTGGGCGTGTAATGGTCGGGCTTGGGTGGTCGGGTATATACGAAGGCCGCCTGGTGCAAGTAGGGTACATGCATGGCCCCCTAGGCTCTCCTTGACTGACCTTGAATGAACATTTTTACCGCTTGGAGACCGTCTCAACCATCGGCATCTCACACCGTTTACATTGACACCAGCGAATACTTAGCTATAGCTAGTGCTCCCCTGGGTGGTAAAGCATTCCTACCGTCTATTCCATGGAGATGGTGCTTTCATATCATTCTGGCCTTGTCAACAGTACCAGTTGTGCTGCTCTGGCATTTCAAACTACCGGCAACCGCCAGTTTCCAAAAAGCTCGGCTTTAAACATTTCGCGAGCGCGATTTGCTGCATTACTTCTTTCTCGCGCCAGCCACGCTCTGTTTCTGGTTCACGGTCATATGGTCATCGATTGCATATGACTTGGATAGCGGGAAGCTATCTATCGTCTTTCATTCGTGCAACACATTCCTTTTTCTATCGTTGTTTGGCCGATCTAATAAAGAGAAAGCAATTGCGAGAGGCGTGTGGCTTCATTTCTATCTCTCTGTCTGCCAAAGTCTCTTGCAATACCATGTGAGCCGATCTAATAAGAAACTAGTTGTCCGAGATAAAAACCGCTGATAGGCAGTAAAAAGATCCCTCTGTTTCTGCAAATACTCCAGTGCGATTGTATGTTTCAATCGGCGAGTGGCCTGGTCTTTTCTCTGTCAGCGGGTATTCTATTCGCAATCGCCGCGCGCCGCACTATGTCTTTTTTAGCGGTTAGCACGTCCCTCCTGGTCCCTATTGCTGTACTTCGTATAGCCATTGCCGGAATGATGATACGTTTAACGCCTCTATTCACTCAAGGATTTGTGGATCCCCTCCCCATAGTACTCAGTATTGGCACCGTGGGTAGTCTACTATTTCCTCACATCGCTTCTCAGGCGGTTACTGGCTTTGAGAGTTAACCCAATTAACACGCAGCTATCCTTGGACTGAAGCATCCCTGTTGCTATGGAAGGGTTGTTGGTAAATACCCTTGACCTTCATAAGTCGGGAGGGATCGTATAAAAAAACCTTTATAAGAGTAAGCAGGCGTCCTATTCAGCATCCCTTAATTAAATGTTTGCGATACTGTACATCTATACGGAAGTCTGTTATCCTTGTAAATTGATTTGCATTGATTAAACCAGCAGCTAGTGTGATATTTGATGATATATTGCCCTAGTAGTTCTAGGAGTAGTCCTCATACCTTGTCTTGTACGGGGATGTTCTAAGAAGCGAGCGAGGCTACCTTACTAATTCTTCGAGCCGTTGAGTAAGACCAAGGCATTTCTCATCGCCAATCCTTACGTAGACCAAGTATGTTGAGCCGTAGGGTCTTGTAAGTTGAATCGTGATACCCTGATACCCTATTTATGGGTAGGATTATTGTGCAGTGTGGTTGACCATCCGGAGAATCTCCGATGCGGGGATTCTGCCACTGCGGGGTTGTCTGAGACAATATCCAAGAACTTTGATAGATAATAGTTCGAATTAATTGTGAACTTTTTCATGAACCCAGCAACGTACGACCGCATACCCAGTACAAACACATCACTATGGTCCTCGCCCAGCCGGAAAACAAACATGTGCTCAAGGCTTTTGACCTTTCCGGCAAAGTTGCAGCTGTAACAGGTATGGTTTTGGTTCATTCATGACATTGACACCAAAGGTCTGTTCAATTACTTACTCGTCTCATAGGAGGTGCGCGTGGAATTGGCCTGGAAGCCTCGAAAGCGTTAGCCGAAGCAGGAGCCAACGTAAGCGCCCTGTCTATCCCTCGGATGTTGTCGGCATAAACAAGCTACTAAGCCATCGACCAGGTCGCCCTGATCTATAATTCTTCCAAAACGGCCAAGGCAATCGCAACAGACATCGCAACCAAGCACAACGTAAAGACAGCCGCATACCAAGCCGACGTGGCACACCAAGAAGACATAGAAAAAGCCATCAAGCAAATCGCCACAGACTACGGAAAACTAGATATCATCGTCGCAAATTCGGGAATCTGTTCCAACATTCCTGCGGAGGACTATACTACTGAACAATGGCATAATATCACGAAGGTCAACTTGGACGGCGCATTTTATACTGCGCAAGCCGCGGCGCGGATCTTCAAGGAGCAGGGACACGGAAATGTGATTTTCACAGCGTCTGTTAGTGCAAGTCTGGTGAATGTGCCTCAGAAACAAGCTGCTGTAAGTCATTCCACCCTCAGTTGCTGTGTCGAGCTAATAGTGGCAGTATAATGCTTCGAAGGCCGCCGTCGTTCAAATGGCGAAGTGCCTGTCTGTTGAGTGGGTCGATTTTTGTCGGGTGAACTGTATTTCACCTGGATTTATCGCGACAGATATTCTAGACATTCATCCGAAAGAATGGCGGGAAAAGTGGTTCGACATGATTCCGGCCAAGCGCATGGCTGAGGCTTATGAGCTCAAGGGTGTACGTATATATCCTATCATTTTGAGATAGCTTGCTAATGTTGGATAGGCGTATGTGTTTTGTGCTTCTGATGCGTCGAGCTACATGACCGGCGCAAATCTTGTTATTGATGGTGGATACACTCTTCCTTGAGTAGTTACAATAGTCATGGATTCTTGGCTTGGATGTTATTTTTATGCCTTAGTATGTCCTAGTTGAAGCGCCACTTGTAGCACCGGTGTTTTGGTATGATGGCCAGTTGGCTATGCGAATAGATGCTCCTATTTCCGGCTAAGGGCAATCTTGAGATTTGTTACTCGTACCCATGGTTCCTCCCATACTAGATTAGATTTCTGATTGATAGTGGGGTAAAGTTAATTGGGTTTAGGGTATTTTAGGCTGGCTGATGTCTATTGCTCACGTCAGACACCAACTTCAGTCGAAGTGTGTAGTCGAAATTGAGCTTTAAGAGCGCTTCCTATATGACTGACATCCATCTCCAGTCGATGGAAACACAACCCGCTTTATGTAAGGCACTCCTTCCGAATGATGGAAAACCACTTCGGAAGATATGTCGCTACGTTGCTCTGTATAATCGAGCACTGCGGACCTGGATCGTTTGCATAGAGTCTATGAGACAACTTGTCGAAACCATGATGATCAAATCCCACACTTACAAAACTCTACTCCGCCATCGCTAAATGGGTGATTGAAACAAAGAATTGTCCTATCGAAGGAAAAGAAATGCCAACCAAGACTCTTATTTGACGCCCGGCAAGCCTATATTCTTGTTAGACTTGCTAGGGCTGCTTGAACTGCGTCAATACGAAGAATAAGCTCTGGGCGAGTCATGATTTACCAATAGGTGGCCATATGAGGCCACCCCACCGAATAGTGCTTTTAGTAGAATTGCAGTCATGCCTGTAAATTAATAATGCAGCCCGAGAGCCTAAGTCTATCTCATTTAATCCCTTAATTAACCGTTAATTTTATCCTACCCTTCGAAACTAAATAAATAGCCATATTATGCATCGTTGGGAATTTGCTTGCCCTTACCGCTTTAAATTTATGCTCAACATTGCGCGATAGGGCAGAAGAACCCTTTCCCTCATCCCCCAACATCACGATCACCACAACAGCCAACTCAACGTCCAACCATGAGGGACTTCGTCACGGGTGCCAGCGGCCAACAGGGTGGCGCAACAGCCCGACACCTCCTGGACCAGGGAAATTGAGTATATGCCCTCGTGAGAACCGACAAGAGCAGCACAGCCGCTGACCTCGAGGAACGCGGCGCCATTGTAGTCGAGGGCACCTTCGACGAGCTCCTCCACAGGGTCTGCGAAGAAGTATCAGCCGTCTTCCTCGACGCCTTACCCTCCCCCAACAACGACTCCGAACTGCGTCACGCAAGAGACGTCATCACCGCCGCTCACGCGCCCCGCAAGAGCATCGTGACCACCATCGTGTACACCAGTATCTGCGACGTCGACCAACGCGCCCTGTCTCCCGGCTGGTCTGATTGGCTCCAGGATAGTATTCTGAAACAATACCTCGCCAGCAAAGCCGCTATCAAAGACCTCGTACGTACCGCCGGCTTCCAGCATTGGACAATTTTCCGGCCCCCCATCTTCATGACAAATTTCCTTCTCCCTGGCGCCCGAGCATATTTTCCCACGCTACCTAGCCTAGCGCGGGACTTGAGGATCGCTACGGCGCGCGGGAAGCGTATCATGCTTATTGATACGGATGATATTGGACGGTTGGCAACGGCGGCTATTCTTGACTCGGCTCGGCTCTCGCCTCGTGCTATTGATATCGGTGGTGAGGCGTTGACGACGGAGCATTTTGTGGCGGTTTTGTCGGGGGTTAGTGGTTGGGATATTCTTGTAGGCTATATTCCGCCTGCGGTGGCGGCGCGTTTAGCTCGCGTGGATCCCTAGGTCAGTGTGCAGTTGTATTGAGAGACGATGGGTAAGTTTGATCTGAAGGAGCTGGAGAGAGGAGATTGGGATTCCATTGACTAAATTTAAGGACTCTTTGTTGGCGCATCAGGATCAGGATCGTGTTAGGGAGGCGTTTGGATAAGGTGGATTGGACTGGGATTTTTGGGGGGTTAGACATGCTTTGATGCTTTATTTAGGGTGTTAAGGTTACTGGTTTTACTTTTTGATACCGTTTCTTCTGATGTTTGAAGCTGAGCATTCTCAGTGAAAACGAGTATAGCATAATTCTAGAATGTAGAGGAGCATACTAAAACACCCTCTAGTACCGCACTGGTAGCCTCGAGTAAGTCCCAAACCTCTGTTTTGTTAAGAAACGGCATTTGCCTTAAACAAAAGGAAAGTCATGAATGCAGGTCGCACATGGCCAAAATCCCAATGCATGACCAACACTGCAGTACATGAAAGTTCGAGGCACAACACAGCATGAGCAAAGCGTCATCCCACCGGTGATGTGGCTATGCCTCAGCCGTTAGAAACACATTGCACCAATGAAGGCTCAGCTTCATCCGATGTCGCGGCTAAGCGCCGACTACGTGTCTGCCATGCGGTCCACTCCCTGATGTGTCTCTGTTCAACCTCACCTATCAGCGATTGCGCAGGGACAGGCACACGGCGATCTTCCAATCTGATATGCCCAAAGTGCGGGGGTGTCTATTGGCTTTCCAGATACTGCGGACCTGACCTTTTTGTTCTTTGTTAGTCACCACGGCATCGCATCGGCTTCAACACTTCGCCCGTTGGCAGTATGCCGATGCCCTATTCTTTTTTGCCTGAGTGCTGTTTGTACCTTTCGCATGGCATTTACCGTGACTGGCTGCCTGTCTCCGGTCAAAGCGAGTGCTGCCCGGCTGCTTGCATAAATATAAGACGTGGGTTTTCTGGCGTGTGGTAGGAGCCACAACCCTCATTCTCGTATTTCTTTGTTCTATCGTAATAAATTATTTCCACTTTATATACCCCAACAAAGAGCGCATCTATTATTATCGCAATGTCAGGCCGAACCATCAACCTCCTAAGCCTCGACGGCGGTGGCGTACGCGGCCTCTCCTCCCTCATCATCCTCAAAGAAATAATGGAATCCATCGATCGCGAAACCCCCCCAAAACCATGCGACTACTTCGACTTGATAGGAGGTAGCGGATCGGGTGGGTTAGTCCGCCACGCAGCAACCCTTGATTTCGTCTCCAACTGAAAAAGGTACCATGCTCACCATGTCGCAGCTTGATAGCCATCATGCTTGGGCGTCTGGAGATGGATATTGAGGACTGTATCCACGCGTATAAAGTGCTGTCGAAGAATGTGTTTTCGCAGAAGAGGCTGTTGCCGATCGGGAGTAATTTGCGGAGTCGGGCGAGGTTTGATATTAAGAAGGTGGAGGGGGCGTTGAGGAAGATCTTGAGGGAGTTGAGCTATGAGAAGGATGCTTTGTTGAGGGATGAGGATATGAGTTGCAAAGTGTGAGTTTATTTGCTTCTTCTTCTTTTCTATTTGGGGGCTTGGTTTGGGGTTTGGGGAAATTGGACTGATCTAATCAATGCGAAGATTCGTCTGCGCTACTGATGATTCGAACCGGAAATTAGTCCATATGACGAGTTACGCGAGCAAATATAGCTCTACGGAGCTTTTTAAGACGGCCAGGATCTACGAGGCCGGTGCGGCCTGTTTTGCTCACTCGTCGCTTTTTGATTCCGTGAGGATTGGCCCAAGTGGTCGACGGTTTCATGACAGTTCTCTGGAGGCCAGCAATCCGATGAGGGAAGTATGGATTGAAGCTAGAGGTGTGTGGCCGTCTGGATCCTTGGAAAATCAGTTGAAATGCATGGTTTCGATTGGAACTGGGGAGCCGTCGATCAAGAGGTCTCGCAGACGGTTGTTTGGTCTGGTCAAATCGTCGGAAGTTGACATTGTCGATCCAGAAATTGATACGAATAGGTTTATTCAGGAACATACCGAGCTGGATGATGAGAACCGGTTGTTCCGGTTTGATGTTCCTAATGGACTGGCGGATATTGACCTGGATAATGTTGATGAGATCGAGACTATCGTTGATGCTACGCAAGATTATCTCGAGAAGGAGCTTGTATATAAGCAGATACGGAGGTGTGGGAAGGCACTTGGATGAGTATGAAGTTGCTTGGTGAATAAAGGACTATGGGCTTGGTTGGGTGGCTTTCCATGTTTATGATTCTTACACATTACGGCAGGCTCTGTGAAGATTTTGGTGGCGGCGATTGTCTTTTGATGTTTGCATATAATACTGATATCGTCTACTTGATTCATCATAGAATTCTTGTGGTATGTTCGAAATGAGATACCTTCATAAGGCTCTGGATCATGGGGGGATGTCTGTCGGACACGAAATGAAAAGAAGAAGAGCGAGCATTTGGATACCAACGCAGTCTGTGACAGACCTATCTGAGGATATGATCGAACCAGATCCAAACGAGATGCCTAAACTACTTCAAGTAGAAGGCCATATCAGCGTTCGGTTCCCGCTCAAACGCTAGTTCTCCATTACCCATGAATCTGAACTGGTTTGAGGTGTTATATTGAATATCGAAATGCTCAGGGCGGAGCTTATCCATATAGGCTACGCTGATCATTAGCAGCATCGAGAGACGTTGAAAAGCTACATACCTTTAAATTGCAGTACACTCCCTGGATACATTGCGGTGACAGTGTTGGCAGCGCCCTCGTTCCTTTTACTGTACCAGGCGTGACAGCCCTTGGACCAGACACAGCGTTTCAGGGATTCTTGGGCAAATTTATTATAGTCACGGACTATGGAGTCTTTTACGACGATCGACCTATGCGGAATTAGTCCCACTCCGGAATTTCTGGGTAAGAATGTGGAGGCGTACTTGATATCCTCGGTCGCAATTTTCTCGATCCATTCCAGCATGTAGCCAGCTGACCAGTAGAGCATGGCTGGAACAGAGCCATGGCCAATGGGGCAGTTTGGGCCAGCAAACATGAAATAGTTGGGGATCCCGGCTGCACATGTCGCAAAGTATGCCTCCGGGGTGTCTTTCCATTCATCGTCTAGACGGCGACCGTCGCGACCGATAAACTCCCAAGGAGGTATAAATGAGTAGTCGAACCCAGTGGCACAGACAATTAAATCGAATTCTTCCTCCCCCTCATCTGTCTCGATTCCGTTTGGCGTGATTCGATTGATCTTGCTGAAAGTTACTTCAGCGTTGTCTGCCTGGATGGCTTCAAGATAACCATCGCCAGGACTAAGACGGCGGCATCCAATCTCGTACGTTGGGATCAACTTCTTGGCTAACTCGGGATTTTTGGACAAGCGACTTCGCATAACTGCTTGTACACCCTCGAATAAGGCCTTATTTTCCTCCGATCCAGAGATCATCAGTCTGAATACGGAGTTGGTACTGTGATGACATTGTCAACTGGAATTCAAGAGAGAACAGACGTGGAAGACATACGCCTGATCAATGGCTTTCCTGTACTGTAGAAGCTCTTCCGGATTTTCCTGGAACCGCTGCTTTTCCTCTTCTGTGTACTCGAAATTTGTGCCCATTCCGTCTCTTGTTAAATGCCCACAGATGTTCGTGGATATCCAAGTAGCATGTCGAATATAATTAACCAGCCTCGCAGCCTTGGGTTGGAGAGAAGGGATAATCTGAACGCCGGACGAGCCGTTGCCGATGACAGCAATTCTCTTACCTTTCCAGTGATATTCAGGGTCCCTGTCGAAGTGAGCTATTTTTTTTTTTTCACATAGCTGGGGGATGGATTGGGTCCTACCACTGAGCTGTATGTACCAGTTTTCCTTTGAACGTATGAAGGCCCTCGATATCAGGCCATCTCCATTGGCTAGTACTGTTAGATTATCATCACCGACATGAAGTTTAGAAGAAGCCCTACTTTAGGATGCCACTACCATCGAGTAGGATATCAGCTTCGTCTTCTAGTATGAATTTGCCCTGTTCCAGCTGGAGCTTCCATTTGCCCTCCACCTCGTTCCAAATCGCTTTCACTAGCTTCATGTTGAATTTAATCTTCTCTTTTAGGCCGAGCTTGTCAGCAGTGCTGACGATATACTCTTCAATCTCTTTACCACTGGCATAATAACTCGACCAGTTCGGATTAGGCGCAAACGGGAACTGATAACTATCTTTTCGGAGTCAATGCTCAAACCAAAAAGATCAATTAGTTAGTACGGAAGACCATTAACTCACGAACAGGAATGTCGCTAAAGTCGCAACGTTCATCAGCAATTATTTCCATACATAGTATCACGAGTTTGCACCTACCATCCAACACCAGGATAGACATTCTCAAACCACGCCCCGCCTACCTCCGGATTCTTCTCGTAGATAGTAAGATCGACGTAGTCAAGGGGCTTCTCGTGTTTGAGCTTGTAAGCAACACTTAGCCCCGAGATACCTGCTCCAATGCAGACTACGCGAAGTTTTCGGGGTGTGAAGGAGAAGACCGAGGGGTCGACTTTCCAGTCATCCTGGGCGTCACCGTTGGATAACGAGGATTTCTCGTTTGAAGACATTTTGTTCCAAGGTGGGGGGCGCGCAGGAATAGAGGTTATGGGGCAGGTCGCGTTGTAACATCGTGGGATTAGGGCATTGCTTATATACGTCGGATCCGGATGTTAGATTCTATCCAGGGCGATGGCGATCAACTTGGTAAATGTCGCGAAAGTGACATGACAGCCGTCGTTTACTTGCCGAACGTTGGTCAGACGAGTAGCTCGACTTAGGGGCCGAAGGGGTAAAACCCGGCCCCAGTTTCTGTTGGCGGCGTTATTAGGGCACAGGAAGGGGCTGTCTACGAGTGGGTATAGGTTGTGGCACGTTTTATTGGACAATTACCAGTTGTTCATTCCGGTTATTTCATCCGGATCCCTAATGGGATTGGCCCCCAGGAGCAGGAATACAATTTTTGATAGGCTAAAGTATATGCCATGTGGCTGTTAACGCCTATCGTACGTTACCACATTGCTCAGGCCATATCCATGTCTAAATTTGCAATGACTCCACCTTTTCACCCTAATGCATGTCTCATTGCCCCATACAGTTCAGCATTCGCTTGTACTCCTGTAATGTAAGGCAGAGTCCTCCCCGACGCGCAGTAGCTGAGACGGCGGAGGTTAATAGTGCCTTGAAGGATCAGCCCCCAACGCCCTAACCGCTACTAACGGGCACCGTCAGGTGGAGCCGCAGGCATTCGATATCGCTTGGCCGGACTAAATACAAGGCAGGCAGTACTATGGCCCACCCTATCTATGCAATTACAGGAAGGTAACATTGTCGTGCATGATCTTCATGCGTAGCGTAGGCTAAACATGAATCAGTGCTTGGCAGGTGCATGCACTTCGTCTAGAGCACTCCGAAATAGTAAGCTGTTTAAAGTAAGCGACATCCCCAAATGTCGGGGCTTTTCTGGAGTCTACCTCGCAATCCAGCCTGTCGCGCAACATGGCTTTGTAGGTGTACAGTGATCGCAGAAAAGCGACGATGTCTAGTCCATTCGGTGAGCCACCGCCAGACCTTGATCTTAGTCAAAGCCATACGGCTAGAAATAATGCGGTTGTCATTGCTGTGTATACCCTTGCTGCCATAGCAATTATTCTCCGGGTTATTGCTAGAATAAGGATACAACATGCGACTGTTGCGGCGGATGACTGGCTGATTGTTGCGGCACTGGTATGGACTTGGCAATATACTGCGCATGCAGTTGCTGACGTCGAGCAGATATCTGTAACGGCTAATTTAGTTTGCACAATTATTGGTATGGTCTATTAATCTTTTAATTGATCGCCGCAGCTAACCCGTTCCAGGAGGCTACTATGGCCTTGGAAAACACGTCTGGGTAGTCCCATTCGATGATGCGATTACTGTGGTCCGGGTATAGATCCAATAGTGATCCCTGTTGAGTATTTCAAACTTATTAGATTGGGTAGATTCTTTTTGCATACGTCCTGATATACGTTGTCGCGATCCCAATCATCAAAATTTCCATCATCCTCTTCTACCGCCGTATCTTTGGCATGAACTGGGCTATGTGGATCTGCGTCTTCTTAACACTCGGCTACTTCGTCTCCTGCTACATCGCCTTCCTGGTCTGCTGCCAGCCATTGTCCTACTACTGGACCCAGTACCGAGACCCAAGCGGAGGAAAATGCATCTTCAACCTGTACCCATTCTACATCGGCAATGCAGCAGCCAACGTCGCCACCGACGCAGTCATCCTCATCGTACCGATCCCCCTTGTCTGGAAGCTCCAAATGCGAACCACGCAAAAGATTCTCGTATCCAGCATCTTCCTGCTAGGCTCCTTGTACGCCTTCCCTTTCTCCACTACCCGTGTAGAGGAATATACTAACAGCCCCAGCGCCTGCGTCGCAAGCATTGTCCGAATCTACTTCATGACCTTCCTCAGCAAATCACTCGACATCACCTGGATCATGGGCGATATCTTCATCTGGTCGAGCGTAGAGCCCTGCATCGGCATCGTCTGCGCCTGTCTCCCGACCCTCCAGCCCCTCCTCCGCTCAACCCTCAAGCGCATTGTGCGCTCCTCGAACATCGACGAACAACTCGGTTCCACCGGCAAGACAGGCTCCGTGTCCCGTAAACAACACAAGCCTCCCTCTGGTAGTCGCTGCTTATTCCGCTCTCTGGACGACGCAGATGCCAGAGCGAGGGAGCCTCATCTCCGACCAGAAGAGGAGGCAGCCCTAACCACTAGCTCAGCGCATGTCGAGCTGGAGAGCCTACAGGAGGGACCGGATTTCGATCCGAAGAGTATCCGGGTCAAACATGACTTCCAGTGGAGTGAGGAGCACCAGTCTATTAAGATCGTGTCGAAGAGGATATTATAATAGGCTAAGGTATTACAGGAATGTGCATGTAGATTGTGTATCTCTCACATATAGGTACTAATGATACCCCTCAATAATAACATACTATGGTTGAACCAAAGCGAAAATCATAATAAAACTCAAGATTTAAATGGATCATGCCCCCAGTTCTTCAACGACCGGTGACTCTTACTATTTGGGTCTTGCTTCGCTTCGGCTTCCTGTGCTAGATGTCGCTTGCAGTAGGATACTACCTTCCGCATGTGATCTTTGTCCTCGTCTGTGTAGTGCTCAGGGTCCTTGGAGGGGTTGTGTTCGAGGATGCTGACGATTTTGCGACCGCTGTGGTTCGAGTATTAGGGTTCTGTTTAGATAGGTAAGAGGTGGGTGGTGGAGGGTGTGGGTAAAAGACCTTTGATGTCCGATTGTTTCTCCGGATGAGCCGGTCCAGCCGGACGACTGCGATTGCTCGTCTTTGAGCCAGTCGCGGAGCTCATTGGGGGTCATGTTGACCAGGTCATTAAATTCTCTGGGTGGTTGTTAGATTGGGGTGATTAATTGAGGGGTGGGGATGGGAGAAGTACTCGATGACGGTGTCCTTGGCTTTGACCATCTTGGTGACTTTTTCTGTATGCCAGGTAGCTACGGACAAGATCGAAATCGACGTCCGGGCACATCAGACATAAGTAGCCCTATGTACAGATCTATATATGGCTAGACCTGTATTCTTCACCTGTACTACATACGAATCGTAGGATACTAAACAAACGTATGTGAAATAAGTTGTAATATTACGTACTTTTATGGTAGTTAAGATAAACTACCGCTGTCGGGACCGGAAGCTACCTCTGCGTACATCATAACATAACCCTAAGAACGGAAATTACGCAGGTCAATTTCGGCTTGCCATATATTCGATATAATCGCGGGATAATTCAAAATACACTAAGGACCTTACTCGAGGCTTAGATAATTTATGATGGTAGCTGTGCATGTATCTGACTAGGGTATCATGCGGTTAGGGCTGGGGAACATGATTGCATATACATGATGACATGGAAGGCGAACTCGAGCGGCTCCCTAAAGAGTAAACGATGTGTGAACTTGCAAGAAACATAATTTGGAATGGAACTGATGTCATGAATGGATTTAGTTCATCATGATGGGCCATTGCCTCCCGAGAGCTAATCTGGGTTTAACTCATGAGTATCGAAATGGTCTGGATGCTGGTTAAGATAAGCTAGACCATCTTGAATAATTTACATCATGCGGAAACGCCTCTTGCGGCTTTTGCAACCCCATAACGCCCAGATGTCGCCGAGTAAAGGATATGCCCGGCCAGACATTCAGTCAACGCCTTGGCGAAACGGATCTGCCCCTCGCTCATCTGGCCCGATGATGTCAATTTCTTGAGCTCCTCGGAAAACGCACACTCCGTTTCCAAAGTAAACCCTACAACCAATTGCTTCGCTGTGGCCTCCGAGACCTGGTACAACTTGCACACCAGATCGACTGCATTGAGAAAGAGGGCGCCAGTTCGCTGGTGCTCTCCATACTCCCGGTCAAACGAATAAAGGTCGTTTGTGAGAGAGACGTGGTCCGAATAGAGCCGAATCAGGGTAGCCAGGGCCTTTCTTTCGCCCTCGACGAGGTGGACATCGCAAGCGAACAAGGCCATTGATAAGAGAAGTCTGGTGAATATTAGATGTGAACTTATTTTTCTAGATCCTTGATCTCGGGTTCACTCACTCCCGTCCAATATCATCAGACCGATAATCAAGGTAGTTTCTCAAGGACTCAAAGACTTTAGGTGGAATCGATTGATATCCCTTAGTATGTTCGAACCAGGTGAACACGCTCGTAAGAAGGCCTTTTCCCAGGGTAGGTTCTTCCTCGTCGATAGCTGCCAAGAAACGACGCAGCGCGCCTCGAGGTCTCTGTACGCTGCCGTACATTGGCGCGTATGTAGCGAATGTCGCGTCTGCAATTGTAGATCCCTAGACTTATTGTTAGTAATTCGGATACACCAAAGGATGTTGGTCAGGCTCACTGCTTCAAGCGGAGAATTTTCTACGACGTCTATGAAAGCAGAGGTTATGAACTGTCGTGTCATTGAGACCCTTGAGTGCAATTCTCACCATCATGCAGGAAAATAAGCAACATGAGCTGGGCGATCATGCCCGCTCTTACCGGGCTCGCATCTGGATACATGTACGTAGCGGACTTCACCGATGTTGAGACGAGCTCGATCTCCTTTCGTGTCCTGATATCAGACGATGTGTCCTCCAGCTCCAGGGGGAGCTTTCCATCCGCCTCAGCTTCTTTACGTGAGTCCTTGTAGATAGCGTCCAGAAGTTCTTTTGTCATGCTCTCTGCTGTTTTCCAATGCTTGCCTTGTCTACAACCGAGAAAGTAGCTAGGCCAGGGGATCGACATTTTGGAAGGACATAGGGTAATTGAGTTCGAATAGCATCCTGGTCCGCCGGCTCCTGTGCCTGAGACTTGAAGAAACTTGAAAGCCTCTGGGTCGAAGGAAGCTCTGGAGGTCTCCACCGGGTCGAAGGCATGCGTAATCGGCATCAAGTGCTCTCTCTGGCTGGCATCCAATGGTGTGCGTGCCATTATGCTTGTGCAGTTGCTATTGATGCCGGTGCTGAAGGATCAGGAAAGGAGGGTAGAGGCTTAAAGAGAATCTCCGACAGTCCATTAATGGTCTCGAAGTCGAATGCAACTTCAAGGTCTCTCCCTGTGTAACTTTATCTTGTCTTTTGCCATATCTTATTGACTTCGGGTAGTACATCACCTGATGAAAGGAGCTTTTCTTTGACCGTTTTCTAGACAGGTCAACTGTTCCAAAGTTAAAGTTTGTCGGTGCGTTGCTTGGGGGTTGATTCACGCCACAGAATCGTATTCCGCGCCGGTTTGTGTTAGGACTGGAATAACATGAACAACCTATGCAATCAGCATCCTGGTCTACTTGGGTATGGTCCCACTTGAGATGGCGAGCGAGGTTAAACTCTGCGATAGTTTGCGATATAGACAATTAGGGCAGATCAGGAGAGTTTCATATTCGCGTCTGAGGACACCCATCGCCACAGTAATGGCCCTCAAAATCTCGGATTCCCTAGTGTCACCTTCGTTTGTAGTACAGAGAAGCAATTTCTGCCGCGATGGATAATGGGGCCTAGGCCAGACTTTGGACAACACCTTTTGCACGACCAACCTCTTTGTCATCAAACGGGACCTTGGGCTATTAGCAGTGATATTGGACAGGCGTAGTCCAATACTCACTGGTCTAGGTTGGCGACTTCGTTATGTAATATGTCCAGTTCGATTTAAAGTAATCGGTGACCGTAGAATGTAAGGGTATAGAGACCCTCTACTCCGTACTGAGACCCAGGCTCCGACTAGCCTTCATACCACATCGCCAAAAACAGCTAAGCAAGGTCCAACCTCGAAAAGCTGAAATCTAGCCTCCGAATTTCCATAACAGTATGAGAACTTCGTTTAATCGAGAAAATCCTAAACTAAGGCTGATTGGAGAGACATATTGCAAGCGGCAGAACCAATAAAAGGCTCTACTAGTGTCAGTGGAGCCCCCGGATAGCAGGATCACCTTCCTACTGTATGCACCTCAACCTAGCTATGTGTGTTTTAAAACTGTGAATTTATTTATGTAGTTCGATGGCTCAAATCTATGCAAAGATCGTCCTTCTCGTGGCGCAATTTTGTCATTAGGGTAACTCATAATTATCTGTCTCCAGTCCAAGGCAAACACACACGCATTTAGCCCTCTGTTTATACCCCATCGCTGTTGATATTCCATATCCGTATTCACCCTAATCATATCTAAAACAGATATATACTCTATTCGCAGAACACTATCCTGTCACTTTCTTTACAAAGTTTGACATTGGCGTGTTCTGCCCGTTGGATCCCCTTTTTATCACTCGCCTGCCAATATTTATTTTCACTCCCGTTGTTAAAAAGAAACAACAATGGAAACAGATCATTCTTCCATTTGGGAACGTTAGTTCGGTGAGCCCTCCATACCGCGCCGATTAACATGACAGCTCCTAGCAGCCATAGCACGGCCGGAAGAGCAACCCACTGCCAATGCACGGAGATATAGGTAGCATCGGTCATTGAATGCCCCTAGCCATCTGCGCCTTACTCCTTTTAAATTTTGCCTGAACACATTGTGAGTCCCGAAAGGTCTTGCTTATTGCTGCAGCAGCATTGTTCACAGTGCAGTCAAGGTTTTCAGCCATGGTGGTATTACAGCCCGTAATATTTTGTGTCGTAATAGTCTGGACGATGTCGGAACCTGAATAGAGACTGTGTGGTTTTGGAACAGATAGAACACCAGCAAATTATCTAATGTGGTATGGCTCGAGAAAATTTCCAGAAAAAAATGACGATATGCCCGAAGCGGAGACTGCACTAAAGAAGAAGCTTTGTTTATGCTGTCCGCTTATTCCACCCCCCACCACATCCCATGACGGTTGAAAATACCAGCCAGGAGTCAGATCCAAGATATTTCGTCTCCAGAAGGACTAATGTTCCGTCCAGATGGCAAGAGTTTTATCGCAGTGGGTACTTTTCCTCACAGTTTTGTTGGAGCTGCGAACAACTGGTTCAATAACGCACTCCGTGGCCTGCCACTTTGTTCGAACCAAATAATGTCCATCTTCCGGTGACACCAAAAACATTGGAAGCAATAATTTGGATAGGAGGCAGGAAAGCATTCTTGTATACCACCGCCAAATCATGATGTGCTGCTGTGCCGATAGACCAGGGTTTCAATGGATCGTTGTTGAATATGGAATTGTATAAGTTTGCTCTTAATACTAGATCAACGTAGTAAGCTGACTGACCGGTTAGATTAAAAAAACATATAGTAACTACCTCAAATAATATACATGCTGCGTGAACGAAAGCAGGATCGGTACTGTTGTAGCTGGGTGTGTTTGCTATAAGAGCGGTTTGTGAAGGATCATCGGCTAGATTAAAATAGTAATGGATCAAATTCTGGGCCAAGGCCCCGGCTCCTGGATTGTGGTTAGTGAAATACTCATCCATATTATAGCTAAGAGGTATTTTTCAATGCGGCTGATATATCCTTCCTCAGCCTCGTCAGCCGTCATTTATCCCGGCTCGAACCGAACCCAGAACTGGAAATCGGAAGGCCCTGTTTGAAGCGAGGCAACGTGAGCTGCCGGTCCGCCAGGATTTTTGGATCTGTGTGTGAATTCCTGTTGGTGTTCGTTGCTTGTCCATTGTGATGTTGGCGTCCTAGCCAACGAAGAACACCAATGGCAGAAATACCTCATGTGCGCCGTCCTTCCTTGACAGTAGTTTGTCTCCTGCGTGCAGTACGACGTATTCTATGATTTCTCGAAGTCACAGTGCATTAAAGTGTTTCACAAACGAGCGGCTGTTCCACCCGCCCGCTTCGCTCGTTTTAATATATGACCTATAGTGATCTTGATAGGTAATTCAGGGTCCCAGTTGCCATTTTGATGCAAATCTTGAAGTATAGAGTTAACTGTATCGATGTTTTGGTGCTAAGCTGCCTACGTGGTAGTAGGTGCCCCGGATCCTACCATGCTCCGCCCCGGCCCACGCTATGCGTATTCGTATTGATGTTCTGTGCTCTGAATCTAAGACTATTGCAGATTATCTCTTCTTGGAGCTTTATATGGAGCTCATTCTTATTATGATCTTGATTATTCTTGATACTATCTAGAGCTAGCTTATCACTAACACCTAAACGCTCTGCCGGCCGGAATATCCAGCCAATATGTCCAGTACAAGTATCACATACAGTTACTGATTTAAAGATTTTCATCACATACCTGCGACAACTGCAAGTATATTTTTAGAAGCTGATTATAATCTCACTATACGCGACATTTTGAAGCAGTCATGCGGGACTAACCTCACTGCCGAAATCCAAACCCTTCTGGAAAGCCGGCCCGCGCCGTAGAACATTCGTCGAACATCCTCTAGAAACTTTGTGTTGCATAATCCTTTCGAGAAATCAAATATATCCTCTTGAGGACCTATGCATGGGCTCTCCTATATAACGGACCTTACCTACTTCCTGAGATCCTTTTAGTTTACAACTTAAGCAGTGTTAATCGTTTTTCTTATAAAATAGTTCTATGGAAGAGGTACAATACCTTACGGTGCGCAAATTGCAATTTTCAGCAGTATATTTATAAAGGTCTTGCGTCTATACTGTCCTTACTAAGACAAACCAGCTTTGTAAAATATCAGCCTAGGAGAATTTCCGATATCAATGTTACACATCTTTTAATTCCTTTAACTGAGTGGTAATCGGCTCTCTTAAAATCGTATAACTCTTCCACTTCTACACTAGACACTAGATATAGGCTAACCGCGTGACTACTACTAACAGCTCGTCCTACCAATCTGATGAGGCCGCTTTCCCAAATACAAACGCCGCATTACCTAAGTATCTCCTTGTCTCTGCGCGGTCAAGGAATGTATCTTCTTGCGGTTATATGGTTGTTTTCGATCTTTACGCAGCATTCTGGGTTATCTAGATGTAACTAGGTGTTTCGAAGATGATTGGTAACAGTAATTCGGCAAATCTTGTCATACCTGGTATCTTCTCAGAACATTACTTTGCTGTAAATGATAATAGCAGTAACTTTATTGAAGTTTAGCTGCTGACCGCCAATGGGAAGGAAGCAACTGTGGCTGCTCATCTCAATCTGGATAATGGATCAGCAAACGTGGCTTGGTATAGTTAAAACAAATAAAGAGAAGAGAGATGCGTGTTTATAGCGACATTCTCACCAAGGGACAAGACGCTCGGTTTATATTCGGAGCAGGAGTTCAATTAATTCGCGCCTATGACGATGCCAGTGATCCAAACCGGAGGAGACGGCGTTTTATGCCACAGGAAATTTTCGCGCTCGTTAAGGTCTCAATTGATCAAAGCGCACTTTCAATTTCACATCCCTCTCGATTAGTTGCGCGGGCGTCGCGTGAAAATTAGGTGATCAGGGTATGTCTGTTTCACCCTTTTTCCACTTTGGCCCAGCTATATAGGTAAGACACAGAACCCAGCCAATATAGACAAGTCAATGCCACAGCGTGCATAGAACACCATTCCAATGCGGGCCAAAGGCCGGAACCTGTCCATCACACGGATGTGGGGAAATTAAAAGGTCGGAGCCAAAATAAGTCCCGAGCTAAGGCTAGAACTGGTTCTGTTTCTCGTATTATCGGTTTTATCCTGTCTCCACTCCCGAAACCAACTACCGTAGAAGGTAAATGGGTAAAAGTTGGCCAAATACTTTGTCACCAAGGATTCATAACTAGCATCCAGGCAACTCAGTTTCTCTAGTATTGCCTGATCTATTGGAGTTTCGATGCGTTTTGCGCATCTTGATTCACGAATCATTTAGCTTCTCATTCCACCGTCAGCACTCCGCAAAAGGCTCCAAGTTGCTAGCGCAGAGGGGCCCTGGGGACGCGGCCGATTCAGTGCTAGATTCGAGTAGATTTGAGTGGTATTGTCATTCTTGCTTTTCTTGCTACTTGGTGGGTGTCCTAGGAGGTCAACAATATCGATTTCTCCCGTTCATGTACAACTTCTAACAGGGAATGAGGTTTGTATCTGGAACCAGCCAGCTGACTGTCCCTTAGGCGATGAAGCCCAGTGAGGGCCTGGGTGGAGCCATCTTGACATCTAGTGAGACACAATCTAAAGTCTACTAATCTCTAAAAGCGCAGAGGGACTTGTGGTGCAATAACGTCTTCCCGCTAGACGGTGCTAAGCGGCATCTGCGGCATCTGGTGGGGATCCAAAGGCTTAGCCTTACCGGGCCAACCAACTGCGGATTCTGACTATGTTACTACGTTTATCCTTCCCAATAGGGACTAATGCCCATGCACAACGCTGGAGAATCATCGTCCATGTGTCCCAGGCGACCCGTTCTGGATGGAATAGGCGCGTCTGAGAAAATTTTAGTCAGTCGGACATGTGAGACTCATGCTCGACTATCTTTGAATCATGCCGTATTACCCGTGGGGAAAGGTATAAAAGGCAGGCAAGTGTACTCCTTTCATTGCAGTCGACAGCATTCAGTGTTCTCAAACTGGGATTGCGCCTTCAACATGAACTCTCTTGTTTCCCTTTCCAAGGCCGGAATCCTTGCCACATTGGTGGCCGCGGCTGCCGCTAAGTCATGCAACACAGAGTCAGATTTTGAGGTGACATTCTACGGATATGCGGATAACGACCCTCCTGGTGCTGATATAGCATATGATTGCGGTCGAGGCTACAAGGCAGGCGGTAGGTATTTCTTGTTGGTTATACATTCCAAAATAAGAGTACCACTGACAAGCTCCACAGGCACCGGCACTTACAATGACCCCCTGACCTTCGCCACCGCTCCTGGTGAATTTGCCAAGTGCGACATCATCTACCTGCCATATTTGCAGAAGTACCTTCGTTTTGAAGATGAATGCGAGCAGTGCAGTACGTTCATGGCTAAGCTTTGTCACACATACAATCAACATGTGCTAACAAATGAGCTTGTAGCCAGCGATTACAACGATGGAAAATTGCATATCGATATCTGGACTGGCCCAACCAACTCAAACGGTGGTAGCACGCTGCTCAAGTGCGAAGAGTCCTTGACTCCTAGCGCATCTCAGATCGTGGTCACCAACCCGCCAAACGGTTTGACAGTGAACTGTAGGCCCCTGTTTTCTTCATCTTATAGCCCATTCCTATTTTCCTGAAATCTCTAACAAAGAATCTCTAGCTGGCGCTCTCTTCTCTTCTGGCACTTGCCATACCTCAAACACGTATCCCTCCGCCTCCAGTTCCAAATCGGACTATTGCAGCGGTTCGTCCTCGGGTGGAGGTGGTGGTCCTGACCCAACCACATGCGCATGGCCTGGGCATTGTGAGGGTAAGAGTACCCACTCATCCCCCTTTTCTTTGACCTTTCTATTCCCGAGGAAAACAATCATGGCGCCCCATGTGCTAAGCTAATTTATCCTAAAACGCAGGCGCTTCTTGCTCCTCTGACAATGACTGCTCTGACCCTTGGGGCTGCCACAACGGAGTTTGTGGTACTGGATCTACTCCTCCTGCTCCTATTGTCACTGATTGCGCTTGGAAAGGCCACTGTGCTGGTATGACTTCGCTTTCCTCCGCTGGTCCATCATGTACTTTCAAACTGACCTTTGGACAAATAGGTACTTCCTGCTCTTCCGATGACGACTGCTCCGATCCATGGTCCTGTAAGAGCGGCGTTTGCGCTTAAAGTCGCCCTTCCATTTATCAGTGAGGGTGGTATCGGCCTACCTGGAGAACTGTACATGAATGGAAACTGAGCATAGCCCTGTAGAGCTCAAAGAGTTGCATTGGGCGATTTTGTTTGTACACAGCTCCATGTTCTATGTTCCTAAGGGGCAAGTAATGCCCATCGACAGTCGTGTATTGATAATATCTGAATATATATGGGAACTGTTGGAGATTTATATGGGTGATTTAAATGCTGGTGTTTCAACATTTGGATCCCTTATAGATGGTACAGGAGAATACCTATTCAGTGTCTCATCAAGCATTGACCCTCCTGGCAACCTGCAGGCAGTGGCATCCATTGTAACTGAGGGCTTTAGGCGCACATCAGTGTATAATCAGCAAATGGCCCAGCTCGGCAATCAGCAATGGGACGTGTTCTGTGATAACATTTGAAATAATCCACAATAGGACAAATCAACTGCAAGAGGTCCTGCTGCTATACACCCCATACATACTATTACTACCAATTACAGTAAAAGATAGCCAGCGAAGGCAGCTCGCCAAACACAGAGTATGTAGCTATTAATGCATGCTCTCCATCTACGCATATCAAGGATGTTAGAATGGCAGGTCTAGAGTTTTGTTTAGGCTGGAGACAACCACAAGGGGAATTTTATAATGACTAAAAATAAGAATTCAATTATCTGCAATTCCACGTGAGGTTTTATTCATATGTGGTAATATATATAAGCTGAGTAGATCGTTCAACCTTGAGGTTGGTATCATCGACATAAGAAAGTCGCCCTAGACTTTTGCCGTTGGTCTTTCCACTCTGTTTCCCACCTTAAATATAAGCAGATACGCCCCAAATCGCAATCTTACGTGTCTTTCGCTGATAAATCTTGGTTTTCTTACTCTTTAACTAATCGTCTCCAACCCGCACAGGTGTAGGTTTTGGGAAGTCCCAAGGGAGCTCAACAGACGTACGGTTATCAGTTGCAGATTCCTGCTTCTTGCTTTGACGTCCGTACTTTTGTAAGTTTGCCTTTCCATCCTTTGTCCTCTTGGTTATGAAGGCTTTCTGTACAATGTGAGGGTACGAACAGACCTTGTCCTAGAGGCGCCAGCTGTAAATGTTTTGAAAGCTGGTACGGCTCATCTGAGATCTCTCCACTAGCCTCGGACTTCGGGGCCTTTCCTCCTTCTAAATCCTGTTCTATTTGTAGCTAACAGAGGTTTCTGAGACACTAGAGCGCTCATTTCCGACAATACAAGCTCACTGTTGCGGACAGCCACTCTGTTCCTCCTACGGCCGATAATACCACCAGATACTTTCTAAGCGGCTTTCGAGTACTGTAGCAGACGCCCGATTCCGAAAGCTGACAAGCCGACCTCACGGTTCTTCTAACCCTGGTATTCGCTTTCATATCTTTCATTGCCCTACGCCTTGGTCCCGTGGAATTTGGGACCATACCTGGAACATGTGCTAGTACTGGTGACTAATCGCTACGTAGGTACTAAGTTAATGATTTCTATTAAAAAGATGTCAGTAGACAGGGTTAATGCTATTATTTAGCTTAACACACATAACAAGGTCTAAATACACTGGGGTTTATTTCGACTAAGACTATTTCCGAAGGAATTTGTCTTCCGCCTCACTTGCGCTGCCATGTATCCCGTAGAGCTAAACAGCTCCAGACAACCCCTAAGTGTCCAGCCCCACTTCCTCACAAATGCCTCAGTGACCTCCCAATTCTGTGGATCCCATGGCGATCCCCAGACTAGCAGACTTGCCCGCTTTCTCGAGTGTTCCAGAAACATACAACATCTTGACATAGCCCATCTCTATGAACAGCGTCTCCCACGCTGTTTAGATTGTCATGTAACTGCGGGAAAGGGAACACATCTGGCCATAGATGACGTGGGATCTCCCGCTGTAGAGGCGTTGGGTGTAGGTAGTAGGGGATACTAATTTCATGGGATCAAGGTGCCGCACTGGCTGAATAGGGAAACTGCCTTATCGATGCATAGCCACTAGACTGCCATTCCTAAAGAGACGATGTTTTCATAACCAGCGCGTAGGACATTGACTTTGCTGAGGGGACTGGGGTAGCCAATTCTCGGAGAGCAAGAGAGGTAGTTTCCATAGCTTCCTTGTCAAACTTAATCATGAGGTCATGGATGTTGGGTGGTGCAGATATGTATTTAGTGTGTGTATTTATCTATTGTTAACATGCAGGGTATAGTGGAAACATATGGGGTGGTGCTAGTTACAATTGTTTCATTACTTGGGAACGCCAGCACCATGGACAGAATGTATACTAGACATCTGCACCTTTTGACCGGCAACCGACCGTGATCTTCCCCGAGGGGATACCCCACTGGTTAAATAGGACGACAGTTACCAAAAGTTGGAAGGTCTGTGGATTTCATGTCGACTTAACATCAGGAGATTTTTACTGGGGATATACCCATTCTTCCTGCTATGCTATTACACTATTACCAATGGCCTAGGAGCGCTCATGAACGTGTATGTTGAATACTAAGGGACAAAAATTTATTTTACTTCATTGCATACCAGATCACCACATATAGTAACTGAGACCTGTCAAGATTCCTGATATGGGCGATACATTGAAGAATGTAAGAAGGCCATATACCAAACTTTGCAATCCATCGAGCGCAGAGGGACGAATGTGAAACAGAAAAGAAAGGAAAGGGGAAACCAAAGACATAGGAGAAGCGACAATGTACAGACTGACAGAGAGAAGAATGAGCCAAACGGAAAAGAAGGTAATAGAGAAAGGAGAAAGACGAAAGAAGAATAGTAGGAAATGCTCCAATGTTAAGCAAAAAATAGGCATGAATCTGCCAACTGGTTGGTAATATGTTCCTCACCGACGGTCGATGGCTTAAGAATACATGAGGCAGTATCAAAGTATGGCCGAGATGATTTTAAACTGTTCTTCCACGTTGGAGAACATGGCAAGCATTGCACTCTGATTTGCTGCTGTAGCCCACGTTTTGCAGCAACTTAATAAGGACTCCAACTTCTCGGCGTAGAGTGTGATTAATGTTTTCATCAAGGGTGCCCATTCTGCAGACCGAACTTGATAATCTCCGAGGAACAGCCTTCGCTCCATGTTCGTGGTGTTCGGAAAGTAAATGTTGGAACTGGACGCTGAGACTTGGGATCTTATCAAGGACCAGGCTGCTTGATCATTACTAGAGCTAGGATGAGGATCTGGAAGAGCTTGGAATATTCCTTTCCCTTGGCATACCCTTATAAGATCCCCAAATTTCATAACAAGCTTATGCACTATTAAGCCGAGGAGCATCATCCTCTCAGAGGATGACCGACAGTAGTTGCAAGCAATCATTGCTGTACACTTTTCCACTGCTCTTCGCTGAAATGATAGAGCTAAGTCCACAGAAGATTGCTCTAGGGTTTCCAGAGTATTATCCTTTAGCTCAATCTTCTCGAGAATATCGGTGAGCTCTCTCCAGCAGTAACAGGCGTGGTTTGGATATGGAATGTTCTGCATACTGTTCCCGGCAGCAGGTGTAATTATTTGATCCCCTTCTGGTATGTAAGAGCAATCACACTTGTTGTGTTGAGCTGAGTTAAGTAGTCGGTTGTTGAGACTCTGGCTCGCTGTAACTGGCTGTTGAGGTCCCTCAACAGTCTGCTTGAGTTTTGTAGCAGCTGCGAGCGATTCATTATTATCTAGAGCGATGTCATCCATATCTGAGCTCCTCGCGTCTTTTCAATACATTAGAATTCAGCATGTACATTAGGTTTGAAATCACTTACCAGCAGAGTAATTATGTACTTGCAGGTAGTTACTGCTTGGTATAAAGTCCAATTCAATATCTTGCAGATCAAATGCTGAGTATGGCCCAAGGGTCTGCGCACTATTAGCTCCATGTGTTGGGTTGAGCTCCTGAAACTCTTGGCCCAAAGACGCATGTAAACTACGGAGGGTCTCTGGGTCATCCTCCTTGAGTAGCCAGTCCTGCATCGTCGTTTTTGTGGGTTCTCTTAGCTGGGCAAAGAGTACATGTTGATCTTCCGAGATATTGGATTCGCTCATACTGGGCGTCATATCAATGACTGGGCCTGAAAAAGAACTGTTGCCTATCGGGATTGGGCAAACAGTGGCCTCGCATGCCTCGATCAACAAACCATCACGGAACATCGATGGTAACGAGACATCAGTTGACGGGTTGACGGGACCATGAAATGAGCCTAGCTTAGGGAACGACCTAGCGGATTCTTGAGAAGATCGATTTGCATTGCTTGTTCTTTCATTCTCTTAAGAGATTTTCCTCACAGCACGTCTCACACTCCGGAGGCGCGTGCATAGAGTGCCTTGATCCTGGCAATTGCCGCATGGGTTCTGTCGATCACATTTGACCTGAGAAAGATCAGCCAAAAGTGAGATATTCATTGACACAGTCAATAAATATTTTGCCCATACCTTCCTTGAATGACAGCTGTCACACTGTTCAACGTTATCAGTAGAGGTCAGGTTCCACAGGGATTAAGGAAAAACCTCGTACCACTCGAGCATCAGGGTTCGCTGCTTGTCGAACAATGAGGTCTCCAGGCTAGCATATAACTTGAATTGAGCGGAGTTGAACAAAAGGATACTAAGCGCTTGATGATGTGTTCTCAAGGCTAGCATATCGCATTATACAGCAGAATTGAAAGGCTTTATCTACATTTTTGCGTCGTCAGAGACAAAAGGGTAACCGTGGTAGCGTCATGCAGACTATAGTATGTCGATCTATTAATTTGAACTTATGGAGACGATGGAATACTCTTCCATAATAAGATATTAATAGCAAAACGGCTAATATACCGCCTGGCAGGGCAGGGTCTGTACCAGTCTCCTTTTCCACTAGCACACCCCATGTCCCTGCGCCACGTTCTGGTGACTATGCAGGCGATAACCAACCAATGAGAAGAATTTTTATCGTGCTCTTAGTCTCTTAGAACCTGAAATTAAGATATTCTATTTCTACTTTAGATACCACTGTCGATTTTTATCTTGATGCGGAATGCTGTCTTCAACAAGCTTTGTCAGTCTGATATGCTATTGAATAAAGCTATGGAGAGATCTTTAGGAGAACTATTGAAACAATTTACAAATTCAAATATCAAGCATATATCTCCAAATGAAAGAAAAGCAACTAGTACACATTTACCAATGAGTAGAATAAGATAACAGTACTGTCAAGATGGAACTTCACTTATGTGTTAGCAAACACAATACTCCTATACATTCTGCGCAGTATATGTGTTTTAAAAGAGAGCATCACAAGCCAGTCCTGCACAAAGAACAAAGAGCATTGACAAATAAGAAAAGAATAGCAACATTGGGGTGACACGGGATGATCTTGAGATAACAGATTGTTCTGTTCACTGACATTAGCTAGCACTTTTCTCAATGTATGATCTAAATCAAGGATAACTTTGATTTACTATTAAATGTAAATTTCTGATGATGTGATTATTGATATTCAATACTAGACAACAGTTGCTCAATATCTATAGGATTATCGGCTTCATCTTGGGGCACTTATTGGGTTGCGTAAGGTTGCATGTACCCTTTTTCTCTTCTAGTTGAACATATAGGGAAAAAACTTGTCTGACTTTGAACTCAAACAATAAGCCGACTACAGTATAGGGTTGACTAATGGCTAAGATATGTTTTTGGGCTAGGAACCGTTCAGAAGTATGTCAGAGGTATTTACGGAGCTGTATACCTTTATGGAGAATCTGCCCTGTCAGAACTTTATCCCTACCATAGTGAACACCAGTGTCAAGCATTCCAATAATAAAATAATCACTAGCTAGAGGCTGCGCTATTACACAGATTCAACTTATCGAGACTGTAACTAGCTCGCGTATTCTATTAATTTCAGTATTCTAGATCAATGATACATGATATTGCTGTTCTTAAATTGATAAGAAACAGTAGTGGAGGCCATTCCTGAGCAAATTCTGAATTGGATAGTTACCTTGGGTATCATCCACTAGTATAGAAGCACGACTGGGACGTCAAACAGCTCCAACAGAAGACCACTCCATACAGGAGTTCAATCGGTGGATCATAGGCATGATAATGAGCATGATAATGACTCACTTTAAGGTCCATATGCATAATAATGCTTATAGATTGCGCGTGTCTTCTGACGGGTTTGTGACATAGGCCAATAACAGACCGTCTTGTAGGGTTGTAACGAGACTCAATTCAAAAATAGATAAAAATAGTCGGCGGAAATAACTGCCGGCCATTTTTATCAGTCTAAAACTAGAAAATGAAGAGACATATCCCTGCATGTGTCGTATTTGCTGAATGTAGTTCCTACTTCCCGAGTCACAGCTATACCTTGTTGATATAATGCCTTCCCAGTTTCTCAGGCGCTCCGATCAAGCCGGATCACGAGGCCACCTGGAGATAAATTCGGATTCAAAAGCAGGGTATATAGATTCTGTAGTTATTTCTGCAGACAACTGTAATGTTTAATAATGTTTCTAAACGTTGTGTTGAATACAAGATGAATATTGTTTTTAGTTTACCGGCCGGAGAATCGATTTCTCACCCAGCAATCACCTTACAAACGAAGCCGTAGAGCCACACGCAAATCGAATTCTATGGGGATATTTTAGATTATATAAATTAAGGTCAATAAGAAGCTATTATGGTTTTTAATTATCTCGAAAGCGCTGTGGTAGCCGAATCTGCCTTCCTCGACGATTTAGTATAGGGTACCGTTTTGATAGTGAAAATCGGCTTAAACCAAACATTTTAGCAAATTTAGCCCAATTATTCTTCTCTCCTGGCTTCAACAAATTGATATAACCTAAAGCCGCTTCAATTGAGCCCATGATGAATGAGCTGTGGTGGTTTTAAAGCTACGCCTAAAAATCGGTGTATAGAAGAAAACGTTCGTCAGGTGATCACTACAATAACTTAGAACCCGTTGATCATGTAAATTACGATGTAGCATAACTAGTTGACTAACCTCGGAGATCAACCATGAGACCATGGAACCCTAATTTCAGACCGTCTATGACGCGCACATATGTCACTACCAAAGGCTTCTAGAAATCTAGCAATCTGTATTTAGCTTTAGGTTGATTTCCTCGTAGAGTATTCAACAGGGAAGAAATTGACTACTATTACTATTAACTTCTATTCTTGACCAGGCTCCCGGAATGCCAATAAGAAGTTGTGCCACTCTTAACACTCGGATAGAAGTCACCATAGCGCTGGGTGACCGCGGTTGATTACGGCTATACAACAGTTAATTGAGAAACTGACAATCCATGTAAATTTGTAAACATGGGGGCAAAATCTACGTATCATAGACTAACGGACTTGGCTAGCGCGTTTCTCACCAATTTCCAAGCATCTGTGGGTCAATAGCATTGTACGAACCTCCCGTTGCCGTAGAAATATTCAATGTAGTCGCAAAGGGTAGAGAGATATACCGCATAACAAAGTTTCGGACCAGCTCATGACATCATGTGTTCCTTTGCTGGCAAAAGCGGGCTCAGACCTAATCTTGATGGGGGGACCTTAGAGAGCAACAGCTTTACACATATCCGGTGTCATTGGATAGAAAGAACCGCTTTAGTTACATGATTAGGATTAATCTTAAAATACATATTTTGGGTGCCACTTACTCACGATGGAGGTTAGTTTCCGATACCTGAACACATAAACCACGCAAATATTTTGTCTTAATCTTGCGTCGGCGTCGACTTCCTCAAGCACTGTACTGAGCTAGTGGACTGCGTCCTAAGCCCTTGGGGGGACATATCTTGACCATCAGAGTTATGCCATAGTCACACACAATTGCGACCCTATCGTGCGGTGTTGGACTTCGCAAACACCTGCGAGTGACCAGGAATGAGAGCAAAATTTCCGTTACCTCCTCCCTGCATCTCATTAGTTTCTTCCGCTTTTTGTTCCAAAGCAACCGACTAGAAGGATATGGCCTTGACGTCCCATATTGCCCCAGTCGCGGTGGGCGTTTGCTTTATTTACTTCGCCAGTTTCCTTGTTCTGGCAGTATTTCGAGTCGCAACAGGGATATCAATCCAACGCATTGGATGGCTTTCATTACATCATATCCTATACTCACCAAGGGAAGGACCGCAAATCAAGATTCATCACCTCGGCTTCACCTTTCACAGGCCGTCTTGCCACAAGCCAACATGGATCAGTATTCGGTTGGAACAGTTGATTATCACGCTAGACCCTTCTCTGAAGAGAACCGATGGCGCGATAACCTCGGAGATTGCGCCGAAGCCCCTACAACGGACTAACAGCGTCCAAATTGATGGGCGGAATGAGAAAAATAGTCGACATACAAGGCCCAAGCCGATACGAACAATATTAAAGCAGACAAAGAGTTTCTTTAAATACCTACACCGAAGGCTCGGCGTGCTGGCTTTGATAGACATCACTATCAATGATAGCTCTGTTAGTCTTTCAAATGCTGGGCGAATACGGGTCGGGTCGATTTCCTTCCAGTTAGATGTACAAAAGCCTATATTGGATCAAATCAATGGCCTGCATTCCAAGGCCATCCTTGCTGAACAAACAACTGCAAACTGGAGTATGAGAATCCAACATATTCTGCTTGACGTCCAAGGAAGGAAGCCCTTTGAGATGTTAAACAAGGTAGACGTGGACTTGCACACACTGCTAGTCAGGGCATTCGGAGCGCTGCCGAGGGATCTATCAATTGCAGTTAGAGCAGGGAAATTACATATACCGTACGACGATCTCCGGGCGCTTTGCCTACACATAAGAGCTTCCCCGTTGTGGCCTCCAAAGGGTGACAAGGGCGGCATTGCATCACCCATAAACTCTACGCTAGAATCAAAAAAATCAAGTATAGGTAGCAACAGGCTAGGGGAAGAGTCTGACACTCAACAATTGGCAAAGTCACTCCTTCAGGTATTACAGGAAATTAGGGTGAGCACTGAGTCCTTCCAGTTATCGTGGGGTGTCCAGTCGCTCGGCAGGCAAAATCCAACTGCCGTGAGCATTATGACACATGAGACCGCGTTCAGGATCAAGAGGATAGAACAAAGTGCACCCGAACACCGTACTAGTTTCCGAGTACATGACATTGTCCACCAGCTCGAACTCACTGTGTCGTCTCTTTCCGTGTGTTTGGAAAGTGACTCGAAGACAACAGAAAGCATCGTTTATATTCCTACTGTTAGCTTGAGTATCAAGTCCACGATACTATTGCAGACCGTGAGAGCGTGCTTCAAAGAACATGTGGATGATGACAACCCCAGCATTCTGCTGGCAAGCTTGGCTATCTCGTCACCCTCAATAGACCTGCAGGGCAACAGTGTTTCACAACTCTCGGGCTTGCTCAATACCCATAACTCACGTGCAAGCCAGGGGAAGGGCCCGGATGTCGACTATGCTCTCTCAGGGTTTCTCCCAAAGGCAAATATTAAGCTTTCTATTCATGAACCGGTTGTGCGACTGCTACTGCCAATTACAGAAGACATTGAGACCTCAAATGAATGCAGTTTCATTATTTCTTCTATGTCCTACATATCCCTAGACACTGAATCATCTCTCCTGTGGACGAACGGCACCGACTATTCAGTGTCATCCGAGTTCCGGATGTTATCATGTCGAACATATCACCAGTCCCCGGACGGTGCAAAGCAAGATATGTTTGGGACAGAGAGCTTAAGGCTTAACGTAAATCTGACCGCGGACCCAGACGTACGAAGTATTGTTGTTGGCAACTTAAATACGCCCACCCTGCACATGACCAACCAAGTGGTTTGGCAAACTATTTGCGGGCTGCTGGAAGCATATAAAGTCCACTGGGTAGCGCAGGCTGGGGTGCAAGGTTCGGCTGACAGGAAAGGAATGAGTCTTCTGAACCGCATCTTAAGATGCCTTCTCTATTTCAGTTTCAACACCAGGGCCCTTACGTTGAATATTGCCGGTCTCGATTCCACCGTCTCTGAAACCCCTCGCGGTATCTCGGTCCGATTGGAGGAGTGGATGCTGGAATACAGCGGTGGCTTATCAAATCAGAGCGTTGATAGTATCAAGCATAATGAGCTTTTAGGCCAGAGCTGCACAGAGAAGGTCTCGGCATCTGAAAATTTGCACACATTGGGGCCCGACAATGTGCATCGTGACGGTGGAGATACATATCGCTTTAAAGCTCATCTCACCGGCCTCAACGGCTTTACCATCGAGTCTGAGGAGTATGGGGCGCCTGAATCGTTTATTTCAGTCCCAAACGTTGCTGCCTCGCTGTGCAGCCCCAAGGACCTAATTGTACCCGCTCTGGATGTGGAGTGTCAGGTTGACAGGATCTACCTCGAGTACTCCTTGCATCGGCTTTATTGTGCTGTAGTCGCAGGGTCTATGGTACAGAAACTCTTTTCTTTCTCGCCGCCCTACCGTCCCACAAAGCCGGACGGGGACACAAGAGACCCTGCAGGTTTTGGGGTACCGCCATCACAACCAAACGCCGCTTTGCATAGTAGGGTACGCACTGCGAAATTCGGGATTGCCCTCGTTCAGCTGAAATCTTTTCTTCCTGATGATGTTCGAATAATGCTTCAACTGCATAAGTTCGATTGTGGTGCTCGGAAAGAATGCATTCCGTCTATCGCAGCACAGCTTGTGCGACTACACATAGAGGCCCCTGAGCTTAATGATACCTGGGAACGGCTTGGGAGTGTGGCTAACGTACATTTGGATCTGAACGACAAATCCGACGAGGCACGCGCTGCGCCAGCTGTCGGGGTCCTTCTTCGATTATCGGCCGACATTATTCGCCTGGTTGTTCCTCACCGGTTGAAAATGGTTCCAATATTTAATAGCGTGATAAATACAGCGAAGGCCGTAAAGCAGTTACGCGACCGCTTCTATAATCACCAAAATGAATTTTCGACAGTTAGGGAGCCCCAGCAACCGAAAAGGATTCCTAGATTGTTGTTGAGTAGCAGGGTTCTTCTGGTTGAGCTGCAAGATGATACATTTGAGTGGAAGTTGGGCAGAATTTTTAGGGCCGGATTAGCAGAGCAGGCGCAACGCTTAGCTCGTGAAGAGGCTTTCTACCGCAAATTGCAGGAAACTAGAAGCTTCAAGCAGCGAGACCCTGAGGCTGGATTACGTGTGAATCTAGCTGACCGGCAGTCCACCGAGGAAGAAGTTCATCAAACTAGAAACAGAACCACAAGCTCAGATATGCGTTGTAGAGGAGAACTAGACAAACAACAAAGAGCGGCATCGTCACCAAATGCGAGCAACGTTAATTTCCTGTCTTCAGAGGGTAAATGTTCGGAAGAAACTGCGTGGTATCGACTGCAGCGACGCAACGCTCAGCTTTGGAAGCACAAGATAGACACTGGACTTGCTCTTCCATGGAGTGACACGGACGAGTTCAGGAAATCGATATCCACAGCAGATGAACCTCTAGATGACATTGGCGATTCCGAAACTATTCTCCCTATTCCGGACAGACTGGGTCTAATGTCGATGAAGATTCACGGCTTGAGACTTGTTGTAGATGAGCCCACGTTTTCCCTGGATGGATATCCCAGGTTTCTTCATGAAATTGGAAAAGGGATGCCCATGTCTATGAAGTACGATTTGCTTATACCTATGAGCATAGATTTGCAAATGGGCGAAGTGAAAGTTAGTCTCAGGGATTATCCCCTGGATTTCATACACATCCCAGCATTGTGCGGGGATCAGGCAGACAAGGCTCCCAGCTGTTCTTTACAAACTAATCTTGTCATTGCTGAGGAGTGGCGCGATAACCGATCAGCCCGACAGGCCCAGGTCGAACTTTTACCGCCGAGAAAATTACCCAACGGAAAGTTCAGTGATCCATACACTATCCACGTCTGGCGCTCAGTATCACCGATCAAAAGCTATTCTAACCCTATTTTTGAGATCTACACAAGCCTTCCCACAAGTATTTCGTGGGGTGTTTCCTACCAGCCAGTCATGCAGGATATAATGGGGGTTCTGGACGGATTCAGTAAACCGAGCATTGACCCATCAGATCCAATTGGATTCTGGGACAAAGTGCGCCTGGGCTTCCATTCAAGGATACAGGTGCTTTGGACGAAAGGGGGAGATGTTCATCTTCGCCTCAAGGGTTCCCGTGACCCGTATGCCCTGACAGGCTCCGGAGGCGGCTTTGTGATGTGTTGGCGCGGCAATGTCAAATGGGAAATCCACACTAACGACAACCCAATGGAACTCATGAACGTTACGAGCTCGGAATATATATTGGCTATTCCTGACTATAGCTTTGAAGCACGGAAACAGCGAGTGCCGATCCCGCAAGTTTTGGATAACAGTTCGACAACCCTTCAGCACAACGCTGCCGATTTCAAGAAAGTGATCGTGAAACTAATTGGTGATGTGAAATGGACGGTCGGCTTGGTCTTTGAGCGTGATTTGAACAATGACATGCGGACTTTCCATAGCAGTCCACATTATAACGTGGTTCTGCATCACCCTAGATTTATTGGCAAAGATCCGGTGTGTTAACAGGTGACCGTGGAAGGTCTGAAGTATGCTAATTAGGACACCAGAAATACGACGCCTATCGTGGGTTCAGAAGTGACTATATACATCTATCACTTGGGATAATTGCTCCTCAAGGGAGAAACTGGGCTCCTGACAATGAACAGTCAAGTATAACTTACAACGCTATTCACCTGACACCCTTGTTCTTCACACACTTTTATAGCTGGTGGGCCTTGTTTTCCCGCGTAATGTCTCTTCCAGTGCGCCAAGGATCGCTATGGCCTGAAACCGCCAAATCCAACAAAAGCTCCGGTGGGCAGTTGGCGACAATCGAGTACAAACTTCTTCTGGCACCATTGTCCGTCGCTCATATATACAAATATATGGATAGTGGGAATCCAGCTGGGAATCCTGTGAGAGCGACGGGGTTGAAAGTCCGCTTGGATAGCCTAGTGCTTGATGCCCACCAAAGGCGTGAGAAGATCAGAGCTCAAACTGACAAGGAATCAACTCCAACAACGACCACCACCATGCGATTTCATGAGGCGGAGATTGACTTACAGTGTGCAGACTTCCGAGCTATCTCAAGCCACTTTCAAGCTGCCACGTCTGAACACGCTGACTCCAAAGAACAGAGCTTTTCATCATATGGCACCCCACCCAAATCCGTTAAACCGCGGAGATTCATGATCCACGACAGAAATTTGGATTGGATAGACGTGGACGACTTCGTAGAGCCTGACTGGATCCTCCAGCTGGGCACCCCTCACCACACTGAAATCTTACCGCTTGCTTACGCACCGCGAATAATCTATACTCGGCACACGGAACATGGCAATAGAAAGGCAGATGAGACAGGCTATAGCACCTTTGGCCGAGAGCCAACTCATGAATGCGCCATGTCCAAAATCACAGACCCTCGCTTCGTCCAAACCGAAATAGTCAAGAAACGTTTGGCTGTCGTCGAGAGCCAAATCGGTACCTGCAATCAGCATTGTAGTGATCCCATGATAAATGGCACAAACCAGGACAAATCCAGGCGTGGCAATGTCAATGACTGTGGAATGGAAGCGCTGATGAGAAGAAAGAGAACTTTAATATCCACCCTTCATTATCTGGAGGGAGACCGTAGTGACGAAGAGACTTCTTGCAAGCCTGAGGGAAATGGACACAGGCATACGAGCCAGCCATCCTCCCGGGAAGAGCCAAGACTTACTCCGGTACCTAATAATAATACATCAAATGGTGACGGAAACGACGGCTCAGACCGTGATGAGTTTGCCAGCGATTATGATAATCGCTTCATGGTGCACAATCCCCAGCTGAAGTGGGCCAACCGGACCCGAGATGTTGTCTACCACTACGTTCACAGAGTAAGCCAGCGGCGGGGTTTCGTCTATTACATGTCTCAGCGGGCTCTCAGATTCATCGATAAAATGGCAGAAGAGCAAAACCAAAATGTGCATTCAAACCAGACCGCGAGCAGGACCGAAGCCAGCAATGGCAACGAACAGAGCCAGGAATTCCCAATTGACCAGTCCTTGAGCAAGGCTACTGCACCCTACGTCCCTCCCGAGGATGCCCCGTCGTCTCCTTCAAACAATCAGGATTTGCCAGTGTCCAGCAACTCGCGTGATGACTCACCCGAATTCCTATCGCATCACTCCTACCATTTGCAGTTTTTCCGTCCCCAGATTCAGCTGCTGAGTAAGAAAAACCCGAAGTCGACCGTCCTTCTAGCCGCTCAAAATATGGACCTGAAGGTGATTTCGGTACTCGACAGAGCGCATGGCTCGGACGATGTCAGTGGTTTAGTGCAACGGCGCTTCACCCTCGACATGAAGGGGGGGCAATTTTTCGTTGCGACGAAGAAGAATTTAATGACATATCTGCCTCTTTATTCTGGTAGCACGTACGGGAATCCGTCAGGGTCAGCTTGGCCGCCATGGCTGAGTCTTGAGGCAAACCTTGATTCTGATATTAACTCGGCCATTTTCTCCCGGGTGCTTGAAAGGGCATCCGCCCATCTACAGTACATAAAAAATAGCACTTATTCTCTCAAAGACAGCGGAAACGCCAAAACCGACCAGAGTGAGCAAAGTCCCAAGTGGGCTGATTCTCAGCTGGACAAGATAACGGTCTATTTCCCTCAGTTTCATGCCACGTGTGATTCGACAGAGTATTCTACATTGTATACCGTCCTTGTCGACCTCCTGCTATACAGTGAACCACTAAGCCGAGCGCACGATGAACGCCTAGAAAAAATGATGATCGCTTTTGACTTCAGCGACTTACAAAGCGCTGCAGATAAGCTCTCCAGGCTACAAGTCCGCATCCGGCAGCTACAAGAAGTGAAATCGAGTCTCCAAGTACAGGACCTTGCATTAGGTAATCGAGTCAGAGAGGTATGTTGGAAGCTCGAATGCGACCTGTTCAGATGCCATGAGGAGCTACACTTCATGATGGAAGCGATTCATACCGCCCAGAAACGAAAGAAGTCACCCATGTCAAACCGTTCTGCCCTCTTGCACTGGACCCTATCAGCGAAAGAAGCTGTTTGGCACTTAGTGGGTGGCGGAATGGATTCTTTGGCCGAGTTCCAGATCTTCAATGCTCAATACAGTCGTACCGACTACAGTGATGGCTCCGACGAAAACGCCATAATTCTTGACCGCGTAAATGGACTGAATCTTCTCCCAGATGCAAGATATGGGCAAATACTCGCTCCATATCCAGAGGTAACCCAATCCTCGGACAAACCATTTCTTCGGGTCAGGTGGCGTGAATTACAACCTGTCGCTGGTATTGCGGTCATAGAAGAGTTTGAAGTGCTGCCCACCGGCCTGAAGGTACAATTGGAACGCAAGCTAGGTCAGATGATCTTCAAATACATATTCCCTGGGTCTGATTCTAATCCGCTTGGCACTGGTGATATCTCACCTTCGACAACGACGGAGCTAAGCCTTCTCGACAATCCTGATGGCGGGGGGGGCGATCACGAAGGTTTGATGGCAAGATGCCTAACAAGCCGCAGGACAGCAACAGATATTCGCAAAACAACCCCCAGTGGTCTCGATAGTGTTCAATCGAGGCTCTCTCCTACCCTTTCGCTGCCTACGAAGGCCGAGTCTGCCCAAGAACTTAGCAATGACTCCCCGGTAACATCCCTCGAAAATAATGATCAGCCCCTGGAAGTGTACGATGGATCGTACGAAGCAAAGTTAATATTGACGCATAATTCCGGAAACAAGCAAACGCCCTTTGGTGGGCCTCAATTGCGACCATCGGCACACACTGATAAGACTGATCCGAAGGAAACTGCGTCAAAGGAGGCCACGGGGTCAACCCAGTGCAGTAATTCCCAGAAGGATAAAGTATCCGGCACTGGCACCCACAAAGATGAATTATCGGAAATGATGTTTCGAGCTAGCAAGTACATGGCCCTTACGCACGTCAAAATACACGACGTGGTAATATGCTTAAGCTACAAGGGGAAGCGAAAACACAACGTGGAAGATCTGCACGATTTTATCTTCCGTTTGCCATTATTAGAGTACAGCAACAAGCTATGGTCCAGCGAGGACCTTGCTCTACGATACAAAAGAGAAGTGGTCAAAGCTCTTTTCTGGCGCGCTCTTCCCATTGTTGGAAAGAGACTGGCACATGTTAGCTCTGTCAAGTGGGCTCAAGCTAAACCCCACGATGTTGCGATTCAAAGAGTTTTGTCTGGTCGAAAGTGAACTTTTTTTTCTGTGCAGTGTAAACAAGCCCCCTGTGTGAGACCTCTTTCAGCTGGCTTCAGCCCAGTATTACACTTAATATCAGGGTTTAAGGTTCCCAGGGCTCGACGTTCGGGCATGGTTCTAGGTGGTTGAAAACACGAGGTTCTGTTAACCACTCGGCCAAATCAAAAAGATCAGAATATCAAACTTCTTGTTGGATATGCCTGACTCCGAACTATTGGAAACTTCTGCCCAGCCTTCTTCCTGGAGCTTTTGACTCAGCCGAAACCGGGAATCTCCCCGTAAATCACCTTACAGCCATATACAAGTACAACAAGGAACAGTACAGCAGGTCCATTTATTTATTAAATAATAATAATTGTTATAATGATGGCATTAAAAAGCCGACAAGGGGTACTTGGAATATTGGTGCACCTATTATGGAAGTAAAACCAAGCAATCCGTGTAAACGATACTAAGTCTATCAATGTTAGTTCCAAGACTCTGCACTCTGGTTACCGATGGGTAATATTGAAGATCTCAAATGCTCACCAGACATAGGCACCAGTTATAGGCATCCAAGGCATCATACTGAGCAAGATAAACGTTTCCTTATTTGTTTTATCAGGGAAGATCCTTTATAGTCCTATATTCAACTACAAAACAAGCTTTCTATCTCTTTATCTCACCGTACACTACAATGTCATTCATAAGTCAGGATATAGCAAATAGACAGCCCTGGATCATGCCCGGGGTTTAGAACAACAAACGTTTGCTCTTTGGTTAGGAATGAGAAGCGCTTAGCTTCTTTAACAACAGTTGTACGCTGTCTATTATTGGAACCCTACATACAGGAGATAACGGCATGGTTAAACCGACGCTTTTTACTGCGCAAGAGCTCGTGGCTGTTCACAGCATAGCCACTCATGGATTATCCGACACAGATATCGGCAAGATGTGGACTAGCTGAAAAAAGTTCTATACCAATCATAACACCTACTTTACAAGCGGTCCCTGTTAGTAGACAATCCTACCGTAATTAGTACAGAGCTAGTGCTTACTCCATACTCTCATATTCTGCCTCAGCTAGTGCCAGCACTGTGTAGTCAAGAGTACTGCAGCCATGAGGTCTAAAAAATCGGATATCTCCGAACTCTAGTTGAGCTCCCAGGAAGCCCATTAATAACAACTACCCGACAAGACTTGGTAAGGCTAAATATGCCCATTAGCCAAGGTGGGTCTCTAATATCCGTATGCCAAGCTTAGCCTCAACTACAGGCCAACCCTAGAACGCGATTGGCTGTTTCGTCTAGGTCTGCTTTAGTGCACCAAATATGGATATACGATCTTGAGGGCCAAAACAGAAGCCTTACTAAAGGACTCTTACTTGCGTGTTGGCCAAGAACTGCCAACAGATCGAACAGCATCTTTAGTGCTATACTATATTCACAGCTCAGCCACATCTGGAGACCGACAATTACCGAGAGTTTATGTATATAAACCTCTCTTTTTCCAAAGTGTTGAATCGACCATTTCATCCCATCCATTCAACAATATAATAACATCAACACCCCAACGAATACTGAATTCCCAGCAAATATGCGCTTTCCTTTCTCTTGCCTCGCCCTACTTGCAGCAGCTACGTCTGTAGTGGCTAACGGTATTGTCACGCTTTACATGCCCAGTGACAGCGACGATAATTCTACTATCGAGAACCTTTCAGGCAAAGTTGTTGGCATCGTATGAGCTACCCATAAACCATAGTCTCGGCTCATGTAGTACTAATAAGATACAAACTTAGAATGGCTCCACGACATCATACGTATTCAACTGTCCCTCCAATGCCACATTTGCGCCTAGTCCTACCGCGATCCCTGCTTCCGATGATAACTCAATCCTTGACACCTGCGATATGACATTTATCCAAGGCCCAAGCTCCCTGCAGATTAATTATCAAGAGTAAGCTATGCCCTCTCTTCTGCAACTCAACCAATAAGAGAAACTAACGTTATTTAACAATATAGCGCGGCTATGCTGAGATGTAATCTTGGCTCCAAAAGTGCTACATGTTACGAGACTGTTGATTACCTTTCGGGGTCAGTGACCAAGAGCGAATCTATTGCTACCGATGTGTCGCCTATTACCTCGACTGTGGTCACTATCACAGCGACGGATGCCGCTGTCACGAGCTCGACTCCAGCTTCGACTAAGGCTAGTGTTACTGCTGCTGTCAGTGCTTCGTCAACTGGGGCTATTTCGTCGTCTGGTGGTGCGAATGCCTCACATACGGAGAACGCGGCCGTGGCTCTGCCAACAAGACATGCCTATCTGACTGCCGGGGGTGTGGCTATGGCTTTGGCTGCAGCCGTTGCTTGAAATGGGGTTACAGCAATGATGATGTGGATCTAGCCCTTGTGGAAGATCGAGCGACCTTGGTGGGTGTGGCATAATGAATTTAGACTTGTCAACTGTTATTGGCCGCTTATTGACTTTGTCCCACTTGTTGAAGCATGGAGCATATGTACATACACCTCTACATTACATCACACGTGTATATTATTCAATTTCTTCATATAAAATTTACTGTCCCTTGCTGAAAGCGGACACAACATTCGTGGGGAATTGAAGCATAAGAGGCCTCTGAATCTCTTTTAAGTGAAAGCATCGACTGAAAACTGGACATAGCCATCAGCCTTTACACTACCGAAAGCAGTAATTGGACCGCAACATTAAGAGGTGCTAAGGAACCTGCGCCCGGATGCCGTTCCTTGCGTCATGTTCTAAAGAAATTGCCGTAATCGATAGGGGTCAGAAGGTGGATATCACTCCGGCCCGAGGCTCCATAGCTAGCGAAATTATGAGAAAAGAGATGTAAAGGAATGGGTTGTAACGTCGGTACGAGGTCTTCACGAAGGCATCTGATACATTCACATCTATGGGATGTGATTGACCGGGCTTATCTATATCGTGTGCCTAGTGATCATAGTTATACATTTCCCGGCAAGTCATGGATTAATCAAAAAATGGTCAGAATAATCTTCTAAGACTATTTTAGTTATTAGAACTATTTCATATGCACAAACGCTATACCGCATCGGAAGTGTGAGGTCAACAACACTTTGACTATGGAGCATATGGGGAAAATTGGGGAAAACCCAATATTCGATCAAACCTGCGCTTCAAGTAGTTTTTATCATTATATAGTTAGTTAATTAAGATGGGCTTTCAATTCACCAGATTTGATTTACACAAGTACTTAAATTTGAACGATTAGGAATCGACGTTGAGGAAAAATCACACATATGTATAAATCACATTAGGCCTATGCCAAAATAGATGGCGGCAATCGACCCGCCAAATTGATTCTCCAGGGATATCTATCAATGGATTGGAGAGTGACCTTCAGAAAGCAAAGTGCAGGCTAATAATATTCAAAAAGCCATCGGTTGATTTAACCACTCCCCGCCTTTAGGTCCCCTCGCAGTCAAGTAGAACCGACTGAGATTTTGCCTTTCCCTAAGATCATTCACATTACCAACACGGAGGAGGATATCCTCTCCTTGTTTTGAAAAACCTCAAAGAAATGAAAAAACTTCTATTCAAATCTGGCCTGTTCTCACTGTTTCTTCTTCCTAATTTTCTTTCAGCTCTCTCTTGCGTTTGACAAAGCGAGTGTCTGTCTTCAATCAGGCCCTCCAGTTATACTTTCAATGGTTATTTGCTGAAAGACGATAGTGAATACAGGGTACTGATTCAGGACCGTGTTAGATACTTGACTATTTCCCGTAATATATATAACAGGTCAACATGATCTATGCCTTTGGACTCATTACTGGATTTACCTAGAGGCGACGCTTGGAGCTGGGCACACATTAATCGGGATCCCACGACTAGTAAGCTTAAAGCAGAATTATAAGGAATAAAACTTTATCTGAAGTTCAAGATATTTAGAGTCCTTAACCTTCTGGCTTCTTGGAGCTAGGAAGAGTGAAATAAATCACTGTAGCTATATTTAAAGTGGCTTACTCGAGACAGCGGTTATCTACTTTATCGGAACCTATACCAATAGTCTGTTCTCAAGCAACTCCATGCTATCGGTAGATACTATAGCGGCGTCAGCAGATATAACTTTTTATTGTTCAAACGACATAGCGAGGCTGATTGATTTTGAGAGAAGTCAAATATATCACGGTGATACAGTATCCCTGGAAGCTGGGATGGCAAGACTAAATAATTGATCAAAGAAGTGTACAGGACGCGGCGGAGGTTACCAATTTAACGAAGTATTAACATAAAGTGAGCAGTCATCTACATTTTGAATGCTTTCTATAGTTCTACAATAGCCAGTTCTCAGCCGCTCTCACCGTCAACTTTTCTTCTTCTCTAAACTCTAAACCTCCATTTCATCTTTCGCGAGGATGAAGAGTTGGTGGGTGATAACTCGGGCTCGAAAGCGGAGACAATGTATCTTAGCTAAAGGGCTGGCTTGCCTCACTTTCTTCTATCCATTGATAGCTGTCTACTCCAACGGCACCTGCGGTGCGCGTCTGTAAGCTCAGGATCGCCTAAAGCCATCTATTTGCCCATCAGAATCGAATCTTTGTGATATGGCTTATAAATAGTTTCATGGTTACATAACGCTATCCTTCGTCACGTAACTATTATATGATTGTCTGAGTCAGTTACTGGATAGAAGCATAACTCGTACGACAATATGCGAGCTTTGTAATCATTATCATAGCCACTGTAAACAAGACACTACTCTCTTGTGCAATTCATATTGTCTTTGATCCACACTGCGACACTTGGAGGAACATCCGAGGCCATGTACATCCTAAAATTGCTATACCTTCTTTGCACGGACTCTTATGCCAACCGATAATCGCCGGGACAATGATGATTAATCCCCAAGAGCAAGAAAACGAAGAGTAGCGAGAGAATTATTTTGTAGTTCTAGGGTTTGCCGCCTATTCCTATTCCTCTTTTCGAAGAAATGGTTATTCCTTCCCTGACTCCGAACCCCACTCCATGGCTGATGAAAGGGATAAACCTCCCTGCATCGCGAAGACTACTCATGTCCCGACGCTCCATGGCGGCTGCGCTTGCACCGACCGAAGGACCCTCACGGTGCCGAGAATTGCAAAACTCAGATTGGGCGAGTCAGAGCGATGTTCCATAAACGAGTCGGGCCCACTTACGTTCCACCATCGGAGACAGCAAAAGCAGGCAATTCCAACCGCTTTCTGTGTCATTATGCCTGCATTGCTTCTGCGAGATATTGATCCTTCCAGCTGATTATAGCAACAATAGTTAAGCGAATGAGCAGACCACTAATGTGCTCCACACGAACCAGAACGCGTTCGGGATGGTAAACTGCCTTCCACAATGCAAGTCAGCGGTGGCGAGCTGACGCTATCAGCAGTCTGCCTTGTCGCAGCCGCCGCAGGAAATGTATCAGCCACTTGAATTGCTGCGCTTCATGGCAAATCATCTAATATATTTCTTCCAGGTGATGAAAGGCGGCCCCGATGCCGAAACTGTGAAGCGCGCGGTTACGCCTGTCAATGGGGCCTGAAGGCTTCTTTCCATCCAAACCGCAGCCTTCGCCTGTCGAGCCCGGACGAGGCTACGTTACTAGCTATCGAGAAAGCACGGCAGAATGCCCCGGGCGACATTGAGAACGGCCTTCCGCAGTCTCGCCTAGAGCCTTCCACACCTATTGTGAGTTGTCCGTCACTCTCTCGACATTCTGGAGAAAGATCCATTTGCGTCCCATCATTATATCGCTACAGTACCTTTGGGTTACTACGTATGGGCCTATTACCGGACCATATCTTCCGCAAGGCTAAGCAGCATCTATCTACTCTCACGCTGTCGAGAGTACATGACTCTAACGAGTAATTCTACCTAGTTCATAGATGATACGGATGAAGTAATCAGACACTATCAGATATCTCGCGATACATCCTCGTCGAGCGACTCGGAAGCCGACCGGGATGATAATCACCTGCCTACTGCGACTCTCCCCCGGACAGAAAATGTGCACCACCCACCAGATTTTATTACATATGACTCTGTCAGGACAGACACAGGTCCAAATCATACTCTAGAAAGTGAGATCACCATTGAAAGCTTACTGTCGCCCGCTCAGCCTAGGCGGTTCGGTGAGATTCATGAGGGAGCCGGACTGTCACAGCTGACAACGAGTCCAGGCTCATCTATACTGCCATTTTCTTTGGGACAGGCTATATCCCGAAATACGTCGCCGTTGCCTGAGCCCTCAATCCCTGTGACAAATGTGGAAAGTGCCTCTTTGATCTCGTTGTATCTATATGAGACTGGGACCTGGTGCGAGACCACGGATTCAGAGATGCATTTTACCTCAAAAAGTGTCCACCAGTTGCTAGCTTCCAAGTCGTTCTTTGCATCGGCTCTTGCTTTAGCTTCGCGACAACGGGACGCCGCCCAGGGCCACCAACGATCGGTGACCCTAGAGCTCTACCAGTACACCATTCAGCTATTACTCCGCCAGGAGCCAGGTGAAGCGGGCGCACCGGTATTAGCAACCTGCACTCTTCTCTGCGTCTATGAGATGATGGCGTCTTGTGTTTGGGAGTGGCGTCGCCACTTGAAGGTTTGTATCCTTCCCATGTTCCCTGTTTTCTCAGAAATTCTATATGCTCAGGTTAACCGCGTAGCGGCTATCGTTAGGGCTGTGCTAGTTTGTTGCATACTCGCAAATGGAACGGTTCATGCAATGGTATTGTCAAGACCTGCTTTTGGGCATTCGCCCGAATCGGTATGTGACTGGGATAGCAACCTCAGACCGTCTATCTAACCCAATCGCTCTTCCGCACAGATGTGTGGGCTGCGTTCATCAGCTGCAAAAAGACTCTCATCCCGACCGACTCGTGGGTCAATGATAGCTCTATTCAATCGGCAGCAGCCAAAGGCAACGTCGATGACTATTGCAATCTGGCAATCCTCGTTTTTGCTCAGATTGTGAACCTATTAGCTGACGCCAAACCTGATGGCAAGGGAGTCGATATTGCCTATTCTTCTTGTGTTCAGAAGCTGTGGGACGAACTCCAAGCGTGGCGACGTCTCCGTCCCAAAGAGGTTTGCCCTCTACTCAGAGAAAGCTCAACGGGCTCGAACCCTTTCCCCAGTGTGGTATTTTCTCGGCCGTCGTCCAGTATGTTGGTTTTCCGCTTTGTTCTGTTCCCAACACGCTTACAATGTGGATAGTTTGTGGTAATACGTTCTATCATACGGGCTCGATCTTGCTCCTTCAAACTGGCTACCACGGGACAAGAGCCCATGTGTCAGACTCTGAAACGGTGAGACTTTCTCGCTATCTGGTGTGTTCGGTTCGAAAAACATTGCATTCTCACCTATGCGATTGTAAAGTCGTCTGATAGCTAATGTCACGCTTCTATTTCTAGGATCCTGTTTGGCATGCTCGAGAACTAGGTGGAATATCCGCCTCCAATTTTTCACAGTATGTTCTTTTCTGTTTCAATAAGCAGACAGGAGCTGATTCGGTCTACTGCGAGACAGTGCGAATTGGGTAAACCAATTGCAACCACTTTATGTGGCCGGTACTGTCTTTGCAGATCAGACGGTGGTCTCTTTATGTGGACAAACCCGGTGGGCGAGCTCCCCGGGAACCCCGAGGAGCCGACAGGCCCCTCTAATGACCATGGATGATGCTGAGGAGTATGCCTCTGAAAAGATCGCTCTTCTTAAGCAACTGGCTCGCATTGAGCGAGAGACAGGTTGGAAAACCTCCGACCGGGCCTCGGAGTTGCGGGGTCTTTGGGGTTTTGGGTAAGGGCAAGGCAGCACTATAAGTGAACGTAGAAAGTCTTAGCTAAGGAGGTAAAGATGGCTCATGATTAAGTCAGTATATGTACGTGGCTCTAAGTACTCCGCATGACCAGGTGGAGGGTGCAATTTTGGACGCCGCACTCCGCTTCCATTGGAGGTGCCCCTTAACCTCTCAATGGTGGATTCGCTTCTTCTTTCCTCAGAACAAAATTTCTCATGCATAGAAACGCGCTGTTGGTTAAAAGTGGGGTTTGGAGTGGTTACGTGATTCTCACCGATTATAGTCGGATGCTTCGACTTGCCTCTTGAGTACTCTGAGGGTGAGCATAAAGCCTCAGACTCATCAGAAGATGCGGGGGCTGTTCAAAATCAGCTTAGGGTGGAAGCACCCGTTTTCTTTACGGGGCATGAGCATTGATGGTAGTTTTCTTGCTATTGCCTGTCTGTGGCAAGACGTTAAGCATGGGAAAGACGTCCGAGTTTTCGTCGATGAAAAGTAGCGCACGTTCTTTGAGGGAAGACACGATAAACATAGGTTTCAAGTATGAGAGTGACTTAAATATCTCTGTTTGTATATCTATGAGACCCAGCACTTACAATACTCACTTTCCGGGTTTAGCGTAAGCTGAAGTAATAGTCCAAGTCTTAAGGGCACTTCTAAATACGAAGATAGGAAATAGTACATCTGGTTGTCAGGGTCTAATATACCTTTGATAAACATCTTCACCTAACGATACCTCATCAAGTCGAGTTAATGTCGAAGAATATCTTCTCTATCTCATAGTTCGTAGACAATCTTGTAGGCCGAAACCTTCCCTTCTCTGTATTCCTGGAATCCCTCAAGCACGCTGTGCAGTCCTTTCAAGATTCTTGGCTGGTTTGGCTTGACGGTTTTATTTTCCAACCATTCGGGGAGTTTCTCGAAAAGATCACTTGCAAGATCGTGATCGTCTTTGGAAGCCTGTATTATTCAGGTTACTAAAGAGCTGACCCAATGTAAAAGGAGAGAGACGGAGAGGGAGAAGACGAAGAATGTATATTTATGTATACAGGCAGCTTCATAGAGAAATGCGGGTGTTGTCAATGTACTCACGGTCCACTTGAAGTCGCCGTAGCTATGGTCTTTCAAGAAGGCAGTCCACACCAGCACGTCTGTAACCTTGGTGTCGGAAGAAACGTCTTCAGTATTGGACTTGCCCGGGCGTACAGTGCAGAGATGACTGGATCCCGTGGAAAAGACACGGGAGGCGGCAGCTGATGAAGTGGAATTCCCGATCGTGTCAAAAACATGTTGGATACCTAGCTTCAGTTCTTGGATCCTCTGGACTACTTGGTGATCCTTGTAGTCAAAAACATACTTGGCGCCGTACGAACGGGCAAGGCCAAAATGCTTTGGATTGCAGGTCGTGACTACGTTCATACCATATATTGTGGCGAGCTGGATAGCATACTGGCCCACGCTTGCTATGAGCCGTCAGCGAATAACAACTAAGTATGGAAGTCTCAGAGAAAGCTTACAGCTACCGCCCCAGATCAGAATGCTGGTACCATTAGCTTGAGCCCTATCAATGCCGAGACAGTCCTTAGAAAACAACGCAAGCCATGCAGTAGTGGCGGCCAATGGAACCGTGCTAGCCTGCTCGCGCGAGATTGAATGAGGTAGGCGAAAGGATATCCGTTCATCTGCCACGCAATACTGACTGTATGCGCCCAAACCGGGAATTTCACCTACGTATACCAGTCCGTGAGCATAGAAAGTCACAGAATCGTGGCCCTGGATGAGAACCACCGAGTCTTAGAATTTTTCGGCACTCACCTCCCCAAACTAAGCCAGCTACAATATCGCCCTTGGCGAGGCGCGTGACCCGGCTGCCCAACTCGACGACTTCTCCCACAAAATCGCAGCCTAGGACGGCCCCATCACCAAAGGCGTTACTGTCATAGGCTTGTACTGTCAAGACAGAGCTAAGGTCAATATCCCATCATGATGCTCGATCCAGGAACGTACTATCCGTTGGGTTCTGCGCCGCGTGCGATAGCTTCACGAGGACCTGGTTTGCTGTAGGAGAAGGAATGGAAATATTCTCTTGTGACAGCGTCGGGCGCTGCCCGTTGGCTTCACGCACAACGATGGCGCTATTGGACTCGTCCACCATGATGTAGCTGAACAATAAGAGGAAAGGGTTCAAAATGAAGGCTATTCTCAGGATACTATTCTCAGGATACCTAGTTATATACTTCCCCAAAATATTACATTTGTCAGCTCGCTCAAAATTCAATGTATTTGCATGACGTCACGTGGCGGTTACACTTGCCTTAACTTACTACCAAATAACACCAAGATACTAGTTAGAGATTATAAGATTTAAGATATTTTAGTATCATGTATAATCCAAATAATATACTTGCCTAGACTCTGGTGAGGGACTCTAATAACAAAATCATTACGCAGTTATAATTTTACTATTTATTTATGCCTATGTGTTCAGCAATATCTCTATTAATAATTATCTCTGTATTCTTGGTTTCATGCTTATGATGATACTAGAGTAAACATATCCAGTTGCGAATTTAGAGTACTGGTAGATATTACTTAGTAATTTAATAAAAAAAAGGGCTCTAAAAAGTTTCAGGCGCTAGAGGTGTCCCAATATATGATATGATATTCCTCCTCACCCGTAGGGAAGGGCGAAATGCTGGGGCAAATGCAAGCACTGCGACCTCTGCGGCTGGAATCGCAAACGCTTCGACCACCCACGACTCGGCCTACACAGCAAGAGGAATTGATAGGGTACCCTCGTATAATCTTGTTCCGATTTAACTCGTTTTATTACGAGTCAGTATTCATCAAAAGATTTTTCTTGAAGTTCACCAGTCGTGCTCACAGAAAATCAATCCGGGTTGTCAGTCAGGTAGTAGATAATTGTACATAGCCTACGGTTAAAAAATCATTCTGGTAGGTTGCAAATACATTATTAGGCTTGTGGTACGGTGGCATTTGTTACCGCTTGAACAAAACGAATCTATTTAATAATTCCGATCATCAGCAGCAGGGCCAAGCAGAGCCGAAAGCGAAGTACTACCGGTTCCGTGTTGACAATAGCCTTCGATAGATTCGTATACAATGGTAAGCGCGGAATAGTCGAATAATCTTGTAAACCATATCAAAGCTGACAGAATGCGGATCTCCTGGGCGTACCTGATACGGACGTCTACACGTACGGCGAGTCCCTGCGCCAACTATTATTCTCGGCTATCTACTAGCAGCCCTTGTTGTTTTTTGACTTTATAATTTAGTACGATGTTCGTGAACTTTGAGGACGAATATACTCTTATCAATTAATATAGAGATACTGTAGATTATACATCCTTTTCTCCAAGTCAAACATTGTAAACACAGAGTAAGTAGACTCGAACATATTCTGAAAAGAAAAATACATCATCAATAATATGAATTTTTACCCAGTGGCTTGATTTCAACACCGGTAGAAGGTTATCAACTCCATTGTAAAATTCCTGCAGGACTGCTATTTCGACAGTATTGACGTCAATTGGAAGTATCCCTCTATATCAGACCTCGGGGAGATAGAAAAGAATACTGTAGACTTTACAATATTATCTACAGGGCTGCGTAAAATACTTGATACTTAGAATCCTGACTGGAAGATATCTATCACTCTGCCGACTAGCTACAGGTATCTCCACAGATTTAATATGGAGAGTATACAGAAGTACATCGATTATTTAATCTAACAAACTATAACTTATACAGGATGTGGGACCAGGATAGTAGATATCCCAGTCCATAGACAGTTGCGTGGCAATTTATGCGATTTATAACGAGATGTGGTTGAGTAGAGATAGCATTTACACCTTTTCTTGGTTCTCGAAAATCAACCGCTGCGTGGAAAATCAGGGGGCAAATCTACCTACTAGTCTCAGTATAGATTCTTTCTGTTCTTTCCTGACCAGGCTGTGATGACCTGTATGTCACGTGGTTAGGCAGGCCACTTCCCACAACAATCCTTCTTATAGGATAGTGTTTCCCCTCTCATAGTTGAATTTAGTTGGAAATGCTACCATATCTAGCTGTCTATCCTGGAATAGCTATCTATGAATGAGCAGTCATCACACAGGCCACCCGAAAGTAGCTGCTGGGACATAAGAAAACCCATATAAGTGATTGGATGATTCCGGACAAAGGTAAAATAGGCCCACCCAATATTGAGACAGATTGTTCGGACGAGTAAGTGGGAGCATCCTATAAAGGTTCAAGCGTACGGGATTCTACAGTTGGAGTTGGAATCAGATGCCGCCTCCCTTCGGACAGACAAAGTGCAAGCCTCTTGCCACTGCCTTGTTACGACCAGAGACTTGTCGTTTGCTTGAAAACCCGCAATAGCACCGCGGATTGGACGGATCATTACCACGGTCATCAGCAAAATAAAGGAACTTCCTGCATCGGATGCACTTGTAGTATGGAGGCCCTGCGTTTCCCTTACGATTTGATGATCGTCTAACGTCTCAGACCCCTAAACTGTAGCATCGATGACATTCGGGTGGTACTTCTGGAGGTGGTGTAAGTTCTATGAGCTGAGTGCTTGATAATTCGATGGATAGAGTACGCTGTAAATGACCGTCAGACCACGACTAGCTTATACCGACGTATGAGACTTACAGTCATGCAGGAGAATTTAAAATTACTGTAGAAGTGGCCGTGACTTCGAATTAGTATCAATAACCAAGAAAGACCCACAATAACCAGATAATATCCCAAAACCCCAGGAGGATAGGCTTCATAGAATATATCGGATGCTCCGGTTGAAAATGTTCAGATACAGCTAAATAAATCCATTACTTTAATAAGAAAACATCCACCAACACTATACTCCTTGCCATGATCAATCAGCACATGCGTCAATCCGCCAAGAATACCGATCACACAAAAAAGAAACCCTGCGGTCAAATGGACTGCTTATATCATTAGGCACGCCCTCTAGATCCATGGATGGAAAATTCACTATAACTGATGACAGTAGCTTTAGCGAAGTACCACTAGCGAGGCCGATGTTGTGAAGTAGCTAGGTCTCTAATAGATCGCGATAGCGTGTTCTTAGTGACAAAGGTAATAACGGTGCCAACGGGAGGCAGGCTTGGTTGCTGTGTAGCGTTTCAACATATTCTAGCTCCGCTAAATATTCAATCGGCCGGGTTGGGATAAAGTCTAATTCAATATTTCATGAAAAAGTTTCAATGCCAAGCTTCTTAAGGCTCTTCTTATGCCATGGAAGAGCCCGTATTATTGGTGCAGGATCCAAATCATCGTCAGGACGGAAATTGTATAGTCGGGTATAGTATTATGATTCCAGTCTTTCACAGCTCTCAAGTAGGCGAGAAATCCCAGTGCAGCCTATCCAGCCTCCATCAACAAAAATACCCCTAAGGCTCTTACTGTACTGCGATGAAAGGAGGAATCTAAATTAGTCTCATGGTATCCGCACGCCCTGATGATAAGACTTGATAGTTGTGGAAGTCGAAATAAAAAGCTCCATGACTGTAAAAGAACTTCCTCATTGTGAAAAGAGGATTCATACTACAATTGACAAAGGATCTTCTCTTCTTTCTCTTTTAGTAAGCTGTTTAAGAATGGTGGTAAACTTTGCTCTCCCGGGACTATGAGATACTGAAGAATGGTGTGCTAGATCAGGATACCGAACAGGTTTTGAAGGACTATAGTGTCATACTCCTCAACCCTCGGGATTCTATTTATTTGACCTGGCTGGCAAGAAAATGGTCTGACTTTTCTGTAAAAAGCAATCCAGGCGTTTCAAGGCTTCCTTTGATACCGACCCGCATGCGAATTGTTGATAAAGCAGCGGTTGAGCGATAGTGTGGTGAGATTTCGAAACGAGACATGGTTGAAAAAGAGACGGCTGGTCAAGTCTCTGGAATATATCCAGCAGGGGTTTCTGACGGAAGTGACCGCATGTTGGGGATAGAAACGTATTGAGATTTATAACTATCCCATGAATTACTTGGGGTCAAGGCTCTATAGCAATGAACACTGTACTATGCCACTAGTTACAGAGACGGGCTAAATCAGCCTAGCAGCATCCCTCTGTTCTAGATCTTCCTTCATGGTCTAATAGAGTATCAATAGCATGAATTCTCTCTACGACTAGCTATTTTAGATAGAGCCCAAACGATGTAAAAATAAAGTATTGAATCCTGGGAAGGCGGTAAATAATCTAGGGAAGGTAAAACATCAGTTGGGCCACAGGAATCTTCCGCGCCTCCCCATTCAGCGCACTAGCGTCGGGTGCTTGCTGATCAGGGCATTGACTGTCCGGTAACTCAACCTAGGAGCGGCAATAATTAATGATAGAGCTGGTGTAGCTCACGTGTGTGGGATTGATTGTCTTAAGGTCTAAATCTACTTTACAGAGATTCCTTGGTGTTGTGGTCAGGTCACGTGGTTGCTGCCTTCAGGCCCCCATAGGCTCTCACAATTAATAACGCAACTAACCGTGAGGGCTTCTTATTTGACTGACATAGCTGAGCTAACTATCCTTAACAAGGATAGTTAAAGAACTGGCTCAAAGCAAGATTGACATACTTCACATTGCTGGCCAATTCTAATGTTTATCGACCAAAGTATTCACACAAAATATTTGACCACTATCCAAGAAAAAGTGCATTCTATTCATAGCCAGTGAATCAACTACCTCACGGTAATACGAGCAAAATGTGAATAAAGAGAAAGAGAACAAAGAGGTCCAGGCAGATATATATCGCGTGCGACCTTCCCACGGAACCTACTTCTTTACATAGTAGCCCTCTTACCGTGTGGAATATTTCGTTCTCATCCCATTCTAATAGTGCCGCCTCCACACAATCTCCGTTATAATGGATTCCATTAGAGTGGAGGAGATCTCTCGTTCAGATATCAAAATCCTTGAGATGGCTGCAGCATCGATCACTGATGTCAGGCATCTGTCGTCTTATAACTGGATTGATGCATCCGTCCCCACCATTGCCGTCCCAGGAACACCCCCACTCTGGACTCCACCCAAGCCTCCCCAAAAGGTACCAAAGGATTCTGGCCACATATACATAGCTCAGAATGCCGCTCGCTATCCCGAATGTCCACTTGAACCCCTCTTTCGTGCATTGTACATATCAAATCCTTCATTCGACATTTGTTCGATTGACCTTGTGACTGACCGAAACAACATTCGAAAACTCCTCGCATTCGTCAATCCATATTTAACTGAGCATAGGCTCGAACCTTTCACTATCAATGTTGAGGTTGCTAACAACACTGCCATCTTCTGCCGTGCAGAGACCGAGACGCAAAGGTTCATCGGACCACATGAATTCGTGGGATTCGGTCATGAATTTGAGAAAACATATACCACTAGCCAGGTAGATGGCAGCACTGGACATCACAGGGTTATCTCATACCGATTCAGTGGTTTGAAATTCCTCCTGCGTTATGAAACAGACGGATACATCGACATACCACCCAAAGCACAGGCTCAGAACAAGGATGCAGAGAGCGACACCTTATCCAGTATGATAGAGTCGTTGTCACTTCACTCGGCTAACAGCCTTCCTCATGCCGCTTCTACCAAGTCCAAATTGAGGGTAAACGAAGAAGGCCAAGGCGTACCAATTGAGTCGACACTTGAAATCAAAACACGGGTCTTTCATAAGCCAATCGCTATTCAGGAAGTCCTGCCACAGCTATGGGTATCTCAAACCCCTAATCTCGTGCGTGCCTACCACAGGAATGGCTTGTTTCAGCCACCAAAGGTTGAAAATGTCACGCTTGAGATCAGAAGATGGGAAAATGAGCACCAGGAAGACCTCAAGATGTTAGCTGCACTGATAAGGAGAATTATCAATGCGGCGAAAAGATGTGGTGGGAATGCAATTGTTAAATATGGTTACCAGGGAGATAAGTTAATGGTTCGGAAAACAGAAAGCAGGAAATTGTTGCCAGACGATCTCTACTCCAAGTTGAATCCCAAGAGCAGTTTAATAACAGAGCACAAGAAGAACTTGGACCCAGCAGTTGGATCAGAGTTCCGGAAGACGACATAGAAAATTGGGGGTTGTTCTCTACACCATCGAACTCTCGATGATACCATATCTTTCATCATTGTTAGTTTCCCAAGCAGTGCTCAACTGCAAGCCACAGAATTCAATCATGATGCTATTGTCTTGTTTCATAACGCACTCAAAGGACTTAAACCGGGCTAGCTATCCAGGAGAGGTTATGTATAAACGTCACATTCTCATCGTCACAAATATAGCTGTAAGATACCTAACTATACAGGGATATTGATATTCCCGAGAGGTAGGCAAAGGTTAGCAAGGCGACGAGGTTTCAAGCCGTCGCGGTCGGAGGGGCTGGCTGACGGGTCTCCATCGACCCATTCTGGCATTTATAAGTTTATAGGGATTACATATGAACCACATTAATGCACATATCAAGAGTCAATACTCCCACGCCCGTGCTGGCATATGCCACTATTATGTCTGGTTTCTGAGACTATCTCCGCCCTCCACCAACTTCCGCTTCATCTGCACTATTATTAAAATCAATTTTTATGCTCATGGTTACTCTACCGCTTCACGCCTGTCTCCGTCCATGATGGCCTATCTCTCATCAAAATACATTAGACCCCACTCTCGCTCTTGGAGGCAAGGCCGACAGCAGGTTTACCTGTACGCACATAATTGTATTATGCTGAGTTGGGTAGGTCACCCAAGCCGGTCATTGGCTTGGCTGTGCTCGCAGTCTATAGTAGCTTGAGCAAGCGGTATGCCAACGAATAAGGTTGCGTGATTATTTTGGCTATCAGCTGTCTTCAGGGTTTTCGACGATATCATCAACAATATGGCGTGCCTTCTTCGTCCCCGTTAAATGAGAGGCTTTGCGATCGCAAGCAAGCACCACAAGTTCTTTCCTTGAATCCAACCAGCCCCACCACCTTTTTGAAACGATGACATTTATAGCAAACGACTCCATCACCTCCAGTTGCACCCCCATATTGAAGCCTTACTCCGGGATGGTAACGGTAAAAGCGCACACCACACGGGATGCAGAACCGGTGCGCTCTCTCTGGAGACAGAGTAGGGGACAGTTTTCCGCGATGGCCCTTCATCATCGCATTGGAAAAGTATTCTGCAGACCGAATTTTGAAACAGATATGACAAGCAAAATAGTCCAGTCCTCCTATTGGTTGTTTTGTGCCTTCTCCTTGTTGCCCCATGGAGAAGCATGGCCACCGCTCTATCTCGAGAAGATCAGTCATGGTATACGCTCTGGAAAACCGATGGTCCTTCATAACTGAGTTTAGCGATTTGCACGTCCATTGGAGGGCTAGCTTTGACGAATAGTCGAAGTGACTTAGGATAAGAAGAAGAAGTTCAGTAGGTAAGGATAAAAGGCCGGCTCTCGATGAACTATCCATACTATAGATATATATATTTAGCGGCTAAAATGATCTGTAACTTTATTGAATACGAACCTTTATTTGATAGTTTCAGATATCGTTCCAGCGCGGTGCGAAAGCTGGAGAAATCGAGAACTGCTGGGAATTTGGTGATTGATCATGTTAGCCATGGGTCTTGACTCATGTGACCACCATCAAGTTGGTGGTGCTCTTAGTATTACTTATATTGTTTGATTACCCCACATGGTTAAAAGGGAGGGGCATAGACAGGCACCTACGGCTAATCCAAACCCAAATATCTGCACTATTAGAGTCGGCCGTTCCCTGCTATTATGCCTGGGTCAGTTCCTGAGCCGTGTCCATCCACTATTCGTTGTTCTGCATTTATTCAGTAAATAGACTATCTAACTAGAAGGACGGTTGCTCACGCTAGATAGTGCGGTCCAAAGCGAGTGATTTAAGGTGCTCGTTGGATCAGATGAGACAATACACCTCCCAGAAGCTCAGGTAGAGACATTCAATGAATATTTTCTCTGGCTGTATACCCACCCATTAATTTTAGGAAAAGATATCGACCCTGACGTCGTTATAGATTTAGTGATATTCTGCGAGACATATCAAATCCGTCGACTTCTTAACTAAGCCATGGACTCCCTCTAAGAGAGCCTTAAATCCAATCTTGCGAGTATAACCCCAGAAAAGGTATCTAAGGCTTCCGATAATACCGTTGATGGCTCTGTCCTTGAGCAATGGATATCACTATGGTTTACTGCAGATTATGGACCCGGGCCTTTAAATCAATATCAGCCAGTCGTCAGCATGATCATAAACGGTGGAGGTGTGGACGACTCCGGTAGTATTATTGGGGACGCAGACTCTGTGGTGTACCACCAGGAGCGCGAGGTCATAGGCGCCTGGCCAGGTAGATGCTGCAACCGTGGTCGTACGACCTACACGGTCCCACGGCCGCCAACTGGTAGCTATAAGAAAGGTAAGACTACTCGGGTCGTCTAGAGTATTTGGTGATGCTCATGGCGCCCGCAAAAATCATATAACTATACTCAAAACTAACCGAACTGTGCAGTATCCAATTTCCAATGTATTTCGGAAGCGACTGGACGAATAGAAACAGTCAGTGTACGGTACATATACCTTGTTGCTTCGACCACTCGCGATGGATAGTTATCTATTCCGGGATTGGAGATCACTCTGTATTGCTCTCTAGAAACCTGGAACCTATTATTTAGTGCCATTGCACTGGTGGTTTTTCCCTCCCAGGGATTCTCAACTGGGCCCCAGCCCGGAGGGTTATTCTCATCCTCAAGGACGTATGACAAATCGCGATCAAAAAACCTATAATAGGGTTCAAGATCAGGCATTTCGTCCACCGTAGCTTTTATTGCACACACGGATTCGTCAAGAGCGGAGCAAAAATATCCCTGTTCCATTTCATTGACAGAAATATTATTTTGAATTTTGGCCTTGAGCTGTGATTAGTCGGTCTGGTCTGGATTTTAAATGAACTTATTGCTAGAATTCACATACGTTTGTCTGCACAAAGATATTCAGATATCGCTCAAAAATGTAGTAACGGTCTTCAAGCCAGCTTAACTGGGCTTGAAGATCAACCACTGAGAGTATGATAAGCGACGAGATCTATTGACTTCTATTCAGAGAAGATAACGACTTACATGCTCTGAGAATTATTGCCGCCTGCTCAGGTACCTTGGGTGATACCTGTGGATTGTTGTTTGTTCTTCCTGCGATGTTTGGAATATAACATTGATCAATCACAATAGAATAACAGAAGTCAAGCTCCGCTCTTTTTTCACGAAGCATATCCGACACATCCCTTCCGTCACTGTCGCGTTGGTAGTCCCTAAACCTGTTTCCAGCATAAACAACGGCGTGGCGAATTTGTCGGTGCGGAGGCTTTTCAGAATCCCACGATAAAAAAGCTATTTTGCCGCGACGACCTTGCTCCGGCTCTGCGAGAGAGTCCATTTTGCACATCTGCAGGCGAGGCCCGAAAAATGAATGTATCGATTCCAAGAGGCCTTGGAACTGCTCCTCAGTGTATCCATTTTCAGGATGCTCGATGCCGACCATTTGGCAAAAGGAGACAGCATTAAACCCTAAAAGCGCCGCGATGGAGACAACCACACAGTTCATTCTACCCATGACCGGATTGATGGCCGAAAAGTTTCCGGTTTCGTCCAGTGTTTCTTGAGCGCCATAGGCGGCCCAGTCCGCAATTTCCCGGGCTGCTTGGTCTAGGGAAATAGGAATCATTTTTGCGTGGTATTTCAAGAACAAAATGTTGGGTTCCTTTCACAATGGACGGTGTTTGGGCAATCAATCGATTATAATCCAGGACACAACAAATTTAGCCCGACAGAGAATAGATGTACAAGAGTAAATAACTACCCGCAATTATCAGGCAGAGAAAAAGGGGTAGCTGTGTTACGCAGTCACTTTGAGCTTCTGGGGAAGCACTGTTACGAGCTCACGCGCTCCGGCTGAGGGTGGAGAGGGACGATGAGGGATTTTGGCCAACAGGAGGGCCATCTCGTTCATCTGCGACCAGTTACCACATCCACGCGTCTCGCTATGGTGGCTATGGCTGTTTGCTAATGTATCTCGTCGCCCCAATGCACCGGAGGACATTATTACTGGTTGAAATCAGACCCTGCCGGATATGATTGGCTGCTGGTTGTCGTAGCCTCCCTTCCAACAGGTGACTGTGTTGGCAACATTGTTCCCAATAGATGTCTCCAATGAGGCTTACTTATGCATGGCCATGAGTATAATTGGAGGGCTCAAAGTGGAGCTTTGAGTTGAATGTGCTGTCAACCTCTCTGTTTTCAATTCCTGGGAGGCTTATGATGGAGCGAGCACCTGCACACAGTACCATGACAGGAGAAGTTATGTCATTGACTATAGACAGATTCTTGACATTATCCAACCTTCCAGTCCTAGGCAAACGCACGGTGCGCACCGCCATTCGTCTTGCAGGAAATCGCCTTTTGTTGCCACTGGCCCGCTCCCCTTTCTCTTTCAATCATCCCAACCGCCGTAGGGAGTGGTGGTGGGTTCAGCCGGTTTAGGGTCATCTTCGCCTTGTTCTAGCAGAGAACACAATAGTTAATAAAAGCAGATTCTGACAAGATTTGGTATGACTGCTGCTCTATTCAGCTGACGTTGGAACGTTAGGAAACTTATTACCAGTTTGGTTCGTCAAGTACCACAAAAAATCTACAAATAATGTTAGTAAAAAACAGAGTATTCGGACAAATCTAAGAGTTCTTGGTCATTACTAACCGTAGAGAGACATCTTTTTTTCAAGGATCGGCCCGGAGTAGAATGATGATAGTTGATTGCGAATATGGAACGGTGCTGCGCTTCGTTTTGAATCAGCAGCAACTACCTGGGTGACTCAGCCCCCTCACTAAATAGCTGTCCACACAGGCTGTGTGGACAAACACTCTACCAATCAGACGTGCGCTAAATCGATGCATCATGCACATTGAAACAGCGCGACCACAGCGGCACACGTGTCCTGGCTCACTGGTAGGATGGCGTTGGTCTTGTTATGGTTGCTCAAATAATCTCAGACCCTACGGTGGGCTATTCATCATTGCGATACTTGAATAGCTTGCCAATATCCGGGACATGAAGATGGAGCTCGCCAGGGTACCGAGCGTTAGAGACGACAGTTACGGCATTTTAACTTTATCCGAAGGACAGGAACCAGTGGCAGAGTACGCCCTCACTAAATAATAAGGACCCCCCTCTTTTTATGGAACAGCTGGCTTACGTTGAGAGGATAGCATCGTAGTTGTCCATGGACTTGGTGGGCATCGCCTTCAGACATGGACCCATCGGAATGGTTGTTTGTGGATTAGGGATCTGCTTCCCCACGATATGCCCCATGCGAGAATCATGACCTTTGGGTATGATGCCAGTTGGAAGCGCTCTACCTCAAATACACTATCAGACAGTGGCATTCTCCTTCTCTCACATCTGTCCCTGGAGCGAGACCGTGATGTAAGAAGACCGGCACGCATTATAGGAGGGATCCACTCAAGCTGACTTGGGAGGTCTCTCAAAACCGCCCACTTGTATTTGTTTGTCACAGTCTCGGTGGCCTCGTTGTGAAGAAGGTAATTACCAGACTCTTGTTACGTTTTGCGCCAATTGCCAATCGGGGAAACAGGCTTTAATCCAAGCATCGCGGCTTGAACAGTACCTCGAGATCCGTCGTTCTACTGTTGGTGTAATTTTCATGGGTACGCCGCATCGAGGCTCCCCATTGGCATCGGTCGGCAAATCTTTGATAAATGCCATCAAGTTCGCTTTCAACCTTTCAACCTCTCATATCAAGTCACTGGTTTCGGATTCTGAAGAGCTGCGTGAGATTGCTTACGAGTTTGGCTCCATCGTGACAAACCCCCCTTTGAAAGTTATCAACTTTGTTGAAAGTTCAACCTATAACGTTGGTCCTATTCGGCTCCCGGTATGTGGTTTCGCAGCATAGTCATTAGGCGAAGTTTTAACCGCGCCAAATTGAGCAGATCGTTCCACGGGCGTCGGGGAGTATGGATCCAATCGGCCCCGTACAACACCCTATTCCCCTTGATGGCGACCATCGAACAATGTGCCAATTTCCAGGCAAGCAAAGCAGTCAATATAAACTTGTGAAAGGAACAATCAACAGTTTGATTACAACCCCAGACAGCAACCCCCCTAAAGGTGAGTTGTAAATGCTTGTCGATAAACGTCAAACGTCCTCATGGCCACCGTGATTAATACTTGAGTATGGAAGTGGTGGACGTACATGGGATTTTGACGTGGCTTCAATTCCAAAATCCTACATTTCCGCAGCCAACAAAAGGGACTTGCCAATGGATTTTCAACCTTGACCTCTTCCAAAAGTTCCTTGCGGATGAGAAAGCCTTACTATGGATTCATGGCCCACCTGGTAAGTTTCCAGGGACGCTTTTCAGTATCCCGAGCCTGGTACTGACGTCTACGCCTGAAGGTATCGGAAAAAGCACACTTTCATTCTATGTATCTCAACGCCTGAGAATTGAAAGTCGTGCTCTGGTAGTCCACAGTGCTGCAAGTGCCTTGGAGGAAAAAAGGAGAGGTATACCTGGATTTATTTGCAATTTGCTGGGTCAGATTCTACAGGAGTCAGGCGATAGGAACAGCATACTGCATTTTCTCAAAGATCTACCTGACCAGCATCCAAGTGCTTCTCAAATTCCACTGGACAAGCTAATGGAGCTACTCGACAAAATAACGAGGGCATGTGCTCCGACGATACTCGTGCTCGATGGAATTGATGAGTGTGGCGACCCCATGCAAGTTGAAAGTTTCGTCAAAGGCATCTCGCAAATGGCCAAACAGAACACCCCAATTGTAAAACTGATCCTAACTAGTCGCACTATGGGGTCCTTGGAGAGTCTATTAGGCTGTGATTCTTCAATTCTATTGGAGCCGGCACATACAATGAACGATATCCTGACTTTCAGTTCCATCAAATTGGAAGATGACTTTCGCATATCTGGCTTTAAAAAGCATAACATTGCCAGGACTGTCACGGAGAAATCACAGGGCCTCTTCATCTGGGCTTCGTTATTCTTCCAAGGCATTAGCCAAATAGGAGGCCATGTGGATGTTGAGATTCACTTGCAGAGATCCAAAGCCCAAATTGCGTCGTTTTATATGGATATACTCGATGGGCTGGAAGGCTCGTCACCGGAGCTGGCCTCATACCGAAATCTTATTTTTAAGATTTGCTGTGCATCAGTCTCGCCCTTGAGTGTGTCTGAGGCAACTGAAGTGATCGGGTTCTTGAAAGGTGCTCAGAGACTACAGGACTTCCAGACGCTATGCTCGAGTGCCTGTGGACCATTGATTCAATTGACGAATGGGAAGGTTTCCTTTTCACATTGCTCTGTCCGAGACTTCCTGCTCGAGGCAGGAAACGGGCGTGATGAAGCGCCTGCACTCATATTACTGACAGAAGCTCACATGTTTTTTGCCAGTTTGTGTTTGAAGTATTTGTTGGCCTATATTGAAGATTCGACAAGTTCGCCTGACTCTAGTCGGGTTGGATATTTTCCGTTCCTTAAGTATGCTTGCCTCAACTGGCTATTTCACATAACGCATATCGAGACGCTTTCACGGGACCTTTCCAAAGATCTGAACGTTTTCATCCACTCAAGGGCCGGAACTATATGGGCTGCGGTTCTCTACCCGTATTTCCAACAGGGTAAAGGAGAGAGTGTATCATCTGCGTTCTCGTTACTACAAAGCCAACTTCTCCATCTGAATGCCTCGCTGCCATCTATGTCTGAGCCAGCTACTATATCACTCCTTGAGGAGGCTTCTCATGGACTGAAAATCTTCCTCATTCGAGCATTTGAGAACGCGGTTTCTATGAAGTCCCATTCTGAGCCAACTTCCCGTGATACGATTGAGGCCATCTTAAATTTATCCAGGGCATATCAGACGAACAGAAGATTTTCCCAGGCTAAAAGAACGGCTGACAGGGCACTTGCCCTTTCAACGTTGCACTTAGGGCCCAAAGATCCACTGTCACTCACATGCCACCATCAGTCACTTCTACTCCAACTGAACCATGACAAAACAAAGTCCAAGAGCCATTTAGCAACAATAATCTCAGACCTCGCCGATCTCCATCAAGAGCTCGTTCGTGTTCTAGGGCGATTTCATATGGATACTCTTCGCTGCCATCATGATGTTGGGTTAGCACTCCTTTATGATAGACAGCTTGCAGAAGCCTACACCATCCTCCCCCAGCTGTATCGAGATATGAAGGAGCATCTAGGCGACTCTAAATTAACCCAGCGCGCAGCAAATAACACGGCAAATCTTCTCTTCCGAATGAAAAGGCTGGAAGATGCAAAATATCTCCTCGAAGAGTCTGACGATGTCCAGCAACTTGCACAATTTGAGCAGCCCGTTGAACTGTCCAGATATCACATATACTGTTTTGAGGCCTTGGAATCCCTTGCTGTGATACACCACACGAATAAAGAATCATCTGTGGCAATACCACTGCATGAAAGGGCAATTCAAGGACGTCTTCATCTTGTGGGATATGATGCAGATGCCATTATCTGGGCTCGCAATCTGGGTTATTCACTTGAACACCAGCAGCTGTATAAGAAGGCTTTCGAACACTATACGATGTGGATTCACACAGCTGAGCAGATACCTGAGCTCGTCCCATTGGGTAAAATGCTTAAACGATGCCAGGATGAATGTCTACGCGATTGGAGAAATGCATACTCTCGAGGGCGGACTCTTCATCTACCACCTGAGACAAATGACATGTCCGTTCTGTATCGAGCTATCTCAAATCACTCATCTTTGATTTGTGGGCCGTTGAAATGGTTTCGGGCTTGGGCAATGGGCTTTATGATTATGACAATTGCATTATTGATGTTTTCTTGTTGACTTTTTGTGGTTCTGAGCAACCTTCGCAATATAAGGATACTTTTGAACAAAGAAAATTATTCATTCATGTTGTAGTTCTGAGGAACCGTTGCTATTCTTTCTGAGGGATTCTATCAAGCGATTTCATGGCACGAACGACACGACACCTGGCGGTTGCCACGCTACATCATCAGTAGAGCCAGCGCCCGACTACCGCATCCTAGTTACCAAATAGTTTTACGATATTTATATAGACTGCGAGAGGTGTTTGAAATTGACTATATACAGCGGATAGAATGGCACAAAATTTCCACTTAAGCAGGCCGGGATTCTATATTAATCTAGTTAGGAATATCTATCGTTGAAAAATCTACGAGCACCTCCTGCCTGCCTCGTTCAGTCGTTGCTGCTTGAAGAGGGTGAGCCGGCGAGTCAGGGGATCCAATCAACGTGTTAGGCGCACCTTACAACGCCTGCGGTTGATATAGTAGCACGTGTGGTTATGTGCTACCTACGGCGGACTGAATCGAGCAATTGGCCAAAATGGATTTTTTACCGGAACCTTGGCGAAATCTCAATTGCCACGCCAAACAAATCTTTCTTTCCATATAACCAATTGATTACTAAGTAAATAATTATTTAGCTTTTGTAGTTAACTGATCTTTGGTTTATAACTAATATAATTGTACTATACTTGTTACGGGTATCTACTATTTAGGGTGGAGGACCTGTCAACTAGGTAAGGGTACGTAGGCTAAAAGAAAGAGAGAGGTTAAAGGCAGGCAGTAGATACTATTTAGACAGAAGTCTGATTCTTGATCTCCTACTATTACTAACAATTCGCTAATTTATAGCTAAGGGCTCCATGCCTAAAGGATTCAGAATCTTTCTTAAATCTAATCTGTCATATAGCCTGATTGAAAAGGATTACTCCTGGGATTAGCAATTCGATATGTAGGATCTTCCCACTAGGTAAAAAGATCCACTATAATCAACTCCGGTCGGAGTTGATTTCCCAGGCGCGGTATATATAGTATCGCAACTTGCCATCGGGGCCTTAAGCCTAAGGCTTACCCGTGACACTGATGTTCCTTATCAGTGGCTAATTGTCTACGCACCTGGGTCAGGGTATTCTGTACAGTCATCGGGCTGAATCGCTATTCAATCTGTGACAGTAATACTAGTATTTAAAGAATATCTTAGGATTAATTTAGAGAAGTTGTTCACACTTTTAGAAAATAAAAGATAGATTAATAGGGGGGGGCTATAACCAATAGTATAGACCTAAATAGCATAGACTTAATCCCTACACACCTGACCCAGCTGTACCATATGCTTCAGTCTGAAAGAAGGTAACTGACCATCAAGGCATTAGCTATCAGCAATACCGCCGCTGAGAAATAGGCTCAAGAATAATCTGGATCCAGTAGTTAGCAAATTCCTAAGAAAGGGAACCTGGTTCTGGTCTGTGACTTCCAGCGCGATAAGGCTCATGGGCGGAAGCTAGATGCTTAATAGCTTGGGCCTAGAAAGATAGTCAGTGTGAGGCTGAATAAGTATACTGTCATGGCAGAAGAGCTATATTAACAGGGACAACAAGGTAGCCTGAAGAAATATTATATAGATAATATCAAAATTTATCATCTTTAGAGATTTAATCCTTTCCAACGGGCTGACGGTACAGTTGCTCGGGTGCCTGCCTTATAGGCTGACTGATCCCTAATAGTTATATCTGGGTTTCCTAGGCAAAGGGCTGTCTTTCTTCGACATTAGACGCTGAATTAGAGTCACACTAGGGTTGAACCAAAATAAATAAGGCTGGAATAGTATTGCTTGCTAGATATAATATACTGCTTTTATCTCTTTTCTTTTCATTACTTCTATCATTGTCTTCATGTTATTCCTTGTCATTTCTACATCATTACTTTACCTATGTCAACGGGATATTGACCTTTGTTCTAACAGGAGGTGCCAGGCAATTAAATTAACTGCCCTTGATACCGCCTTTGTTTGTCTTCTTCCTATCTATACCCCCAACTAGTCTACATACAATCAATGAAGTCAAGTTTAGTCAAATACATCCGGTTTCATTGAAATATAATCATTTCCACAAGTGGAGTGATAAGGCGTGGTTTAGTAGAAATCACAGTGGACGATTTCAGTACTATTCAGTCCCGACTCCACCGGGTCATCGTCATCCTGCAATAGTTCACCAGTGACTCGATAGAATGGCCTTGATTAATCATTTAACTAATTAGGGTTTTCCACCAGACCGTTTAGATTGCGACACTTTCTTTTCAACTATTGCCACGAGATATTGTGTTGGGGATAGCCCTAGCCTTATATGGTCAAACTAGCCGGATTAGGAAAATAGGTCGTTGGGCAGGTTGCAGCTTCAACTGTGGTTCTCGCCAAGAGCTACGGCGCAAAATTGGAGGAGCATTCAACAATATTTCAGATATGCTAGGAGGAGCTGACCAAGGTAAGGAAGGTAGACTACAAGATGCCCCGCAGGACAGTAGCGTCTTAGGTGCGGTACTGGACTATGCGGAAGCATCGCAGAGATTTCGAAGTCGCGCGCCACGAGGGCCGCAGAACAGAGCACCAGGCACTGGCCAACACAGGCCTTGACGAGGCTCCAAATTCGTCAGGAAAGTAATAGTTCATTGTAAATAGCCATGCAGATAGAGTACAGATAGTAGCTCTTCCCGCATATCGCCTTGAGGCGAGGGGTCGGCGTATGAAACGAAAAAAAAAAAAAAAACTGTGGTTCTCAACTCAAATTATCACTAAACTCAAATGACGAGAGCCTTGCAGCAATTGTACTGCGCGGCTTATTGCTTAGGCTACACTGCTGTATAAGTTCATGGGTGTGGAATGTAGTTTCAATTATTTCAAAGCTCTATGGTTTACTTCCACTTCGCTTGTAACATAACTTATATTTCACGTTTGTCGACGCAAGTTCTTCAGCTTATCAGAAACCCTGATTGAAACTATTCCTTCATCATGGCTGATCGACGATTTGAAGAGCTTCTCGAGCGTAATCAGTATGTTCGACCCAAAGTCTCGAAGAAATGCAGGTTAACATTATGCATAGGAGATCGCTTGGTAACTATCAGGCCCCACCCCTGCTACAGAACATAGTGGAAATGAAACCTGAATCAGGAGCTATCTGCATCAGTTAGTCTTACCTGCTGTCTATTTCACTAATTCTCAGGAGCTAACTTGTGAAGTAACCTGTGCTGACGCCCGAGTCAACCCGGATGAATTTCTCGGTCTCACACGTGGAGGTACAGATCTTCAGTATAATAATGGACTTGCTCAGTTACTAATACTATTCTTAGAAGCTCTAGTAATTCGCAACGCGGGTGGTCGAGCTGCCGATGCCTTGAGAAGTCTTGAAGTTATGGGGTCAATTGCTCCTATTGACTTGATTGTGGTGGTACACCATACTGGTAAGCGGCAGATAACATGTGTATGAGCAGTGCAGCTCTAAGGGAATCAGATTGTGGCGGTTTATTCACCAACGATGATGAAATACGATCCAAACTGTGTGACAGGGCCCCGGCTCATGCCTCTACGATTACGGATAAGTGGTTTGGTACATTTCAGAGGTAAGTTTTATTCTCATTATTTTTCTCATCTACTAATTACATACCTAGTATTGGCCTCGACGAGAGCATCCGAGAGGATGTCGAAGCAATCAGGCAATGGCCGTTCTTACCAGTAGAAGCTCAGGTTGTTGGTTATGCATATGAGCTTGAGACAGGATCACTTAGAAAAGTTGTCCCAGGCAAAGATTTGAGGAAATAAAGATCTCGGATCATGCTATGTACCTAGTACCTATCAACTGATCTATTTTGCGAATAAGATGTATTCCCCTGCCAGCTCGTGCAATACGGAATACTTTAGCTGTTTTTTAATTCCACTCTTTCTCTTTAGATACACGATTTTTGCTAAACGATTGACTTTAATCCCATTAAGTTATCTTCTGGTAGCATAATTTATTTTAAATATTGATTGTCAAATATAATTATTAACTAGAGAACGCCTCATATATTTAGAGCCTTCTATAATACAGGCGCCAGTATTCTAATCTAGTAGTGTTTGGTAAAAGCCACTGTGGAGGGATGTCACAAACCGCTCCACTTAAATATTTCTAGAATTCAGAATAATTTCTCTAAGGTTTTGGAAATTGTCTGATACGAGTGTTATCAGATACCATTGCCGCAATACTCGAGCCTGACATTTTAAAAAGGAGAATTATTTAGTATAACCAACCCTCAATATTCAACCCCCGTAGTTGCCCCTTCCGCACTTATACATCTAATATACCCTTTACTCTCTTAGGCACGGGTCACTGGATGGAGTTATTTAGAAGGTCCACGGTAGGAGCTATACTCCAGAATTATTATTATACTTTTTCTATTACCGATGATATCTCATAGAAGTCTACATTTTCGAAGAATCAAATCAAAATTGATATTTATATTGGAACTAAATGATCCTTATAATACAACACCAACTTCGTGTAATCTTGCCTCTCAGTTTGCATCTTACTATCTAGCAGAAAGATGACCATCAGAGGAATAAACATGCATCTTCCTTTAAATGAAGCGTGCACCCTCCACATTTCACGTTTATAATAATTTAGCCTAGTTTCTTGTGTTAATGTATAACCACGTCACATCAATAGCACAGTGTAGCTACACTAACCTTAAGAGCAACCTCACAGCAAGTCATCGTTCAGTCCGTCGACCTCAACGGGCTCATTTCGCTCACGCCATAGTTTCTCCCGAGCTGACCCTTACGTTAGGGGAGTTAGCCCGTTAATCTTCCACACATCGCGGGGGCATTCCTGGATAAAACATTCCCAGCGCATTCCATTTGGCTTGAGTCTTGCACTGAAGATGGCGTCAGCATAGGATAGAAATGTCTTTTTTTCAGCATCAGTCTCCAGGACCGGGCAATATAGTAGACCTTCACGAATGTGAACATTTAGGGGGTCTCTCCAACGACATATATTTCGTCGGAAGCGAGGTTCTGGAATTGCACGTTGACGTAGAATGCTGGAAGATCGGCTCGGGTATAGACGGACGTAATATCTTTGGCTAGGGCTTTCTTCTCTCGGGAAAAGCACCAGGGCTGTGCGAGAAAACCCAGAGAGGCATGATAGAGAAATAAATTTATACGATACGGGCTCCTCACTAATTTAAAAGATACTACTAGAGAGTGAGAAGCATTGAGGGCTTCTCGTGTGATTCTTATATTTCTGTTGGTAGGAGCTATTTTTACTGATTAGGTCTATACAGCCATCTGTTGAGGAAACTATGAAACAGCAGCTTGCATTAGTGATCATGATTAATAAACTCCTGCGGTAGCCGATAGTTATGGTAATCATGATTAGTCAGCGAACCAACTGTTGTGATTTCAGGGAAAGATAGCATTTGAAAGGAGACAAGACGTAAATGGAGCAGTATCTTGCCTGAATAGATACAGGAAGAAGGAGAGGTTCTCATGGGTTAAAAACCCCCGCACGCTTGCCAAGGCGCTAACTATACACTAGTTATGCACAACCAGTTTGCACATTTCTTGTTACTCTTCCTTTTGTTGCACATGATTGGCTCCAACACTCAGCCGTGTGTGGTGGAATGAACCTCGATAGTTCCTCCCCGGCGTTCTTATTCAAGCTAAAAGAAGCCTGTTAGCTGACATTAAAGTCTCGCATTGCGAATATTCTCAAATTTGCTTAGGCCTGTGTCCCCCAGAAATAGATTCCAGCTTTCATGGCCAACTGACTGTGAAAAGCAGCATCGATTCAGCTGTGCGGACCAGCGAAAAGGGAATCCGAGCGCATTTTACCCCCACGGCAATGGTTATAATCGGTACTTGAGCTGTCGTGTTCATAAGTAGCCGTTCTCTAAGTTAAAATAGCCTTGCGCAGTATTTCCATATCCCTTTCGCTAGTGGTTCGATTGCGGAGAGGGTTGGGAATTTATTCGGCGAACTTCGCGTTCTGGAAGACGAAAATGGAGAGATTGACAATGATATCCGCTGGGTTGACATTCTCCTTGCGTCCACATATGAGCTGACACCCCAGGACAACAGGTCCTATCTTTTACGGCTTGATAGCCGTAACGGTTTGGTTAAGATGTCAAAATCTGATCACAACTTTAATATGACAGGTATTCCTTAATAAATAGTTCAGTTACACTTATACACAAGTGATGTGCTGGCTGAGGAAGAAATAATAAAACTTATAGAGAAGAAGTTATTAGCTTTAAATAAGATAATATTATAAAGTCAGGATTCCCTTTTTCTATGGATATTCAGGATTTAAATAATTGCTGATACATTTTTTCTCTGGTCCAAAATACAGTTATCCACATAAACAATAATAGACTATTAAGGTTAGCAAAAAGGCTTGTAGCTCTTAAGTAACCTAAAAATTAACGTATCCGGTCAACCCGCGCGTTTTTGCGCGCCTCCTAGAAATGAAGCTATTCGAAACGCCAAAAATTCTGCATTTCTATAGGAAGTTTAAATATTCTGATGATTAGGACATTGAGTAATTTTATGATCTAGAATACCACAGCCAGAGCACTTTAGTGGAGCGCGTACGCGCTGGTTTTCTACTGTAGGAGCAATATCTACTGATATAGCAGATATAGCTTCATTAGTAGATTTTCTGCTTTCTATAAGCTCCTGAGCTTCCTGGACTGAAGTGTCTGCTTCTAAAGTAATTTGTCTAGTGGAGCACTTTTTCTTTTTAAGTGTTCTTTCATGCGCAGCGTGTAATTCCCTGACTTCTTGCCTTGCAATTATAGCTTCATTTAAAGCTAGTTCGCATCCTTTAATAAGCTACTTTATAGCAGCTTTCGTAGGCGAATCAGGGCTGTTTATATATACTCTAAGAAACCTTTTTAATGTAGCTTCTTGCTTCTACAGTTACCTGAGATTGTGAGGTGTCTTAGATACCGAATTACTAGATCTACTACTAGGTCTACTACCTGGAGGTATTGTTTAAAGCTTTATATTAAGCTGAGAAAGCACACGCTCAGGTAGGCTGACCGTTGGGACAGAATAATCCCAGGGATTTCGGGATGAGATGGGATTTTGGGATGGGAAATGGGAATCCGTTTTTAAGGTTAATCCGGATGGGAATCCCATCCCATTTTAAAATTGGGATTGGGATTCCCGTTCTAGCCCTACATTTGGGATGGGAAACGGGATGCCAAGAGGGAAAATGGGATGGGAAATGGGATGGGAGTGGGAATTAATGGTCAGCCTACGCTCAGGATTAAAAGAAATAAGGCCAGTAGCAGAGAATCCCCTGCAGATATGACTTGCAGTATATATCTGAGCTCTTGCTAGAGGAAAGGCTTCAAGAAAATCAAGCTTATTAATATAGTTAAAGCCTCGTCTTATCTTATTCTCTACCAACTGTCCATACGCATGTTTCAACAATCCAAAACAACCTACATCAAGCAGCTGAAGTAGGTTTGATGAATATGCAGGTATACAGATTGATATAATATCATTTTAACTACATATCTTGTCAAACTAAGGTGTCAAATGGCTGCCATGCCTATCAAGTATCAGAAGACAATATCGACCAGTACATTGACCAGTAGTAGTAAGTATAAAAATCTGCTGTAACTAATGTAGATCTATTTTATCAGTAGTCCAGCCATTTGCACTTGTTTCTGTACGCCAATCTGGTGATAGATCTATCAGGTACCAGCCCTTAACATGGACCCTGTCTTTAAAGATAATACAAGGTGGAAGAGCCTAACCAGTAGAGTTAATACACTTAATAGAAGTAATCTATTCCTAATTTTCTGGCTGTAGTAGTTTAGGCCTTCCATATATTTCTGCTCTGGTAACTACTTTAGTAGTAGATATCAGGACCATTACAAAACCAGTCTTATCAAAGTTATAGATATCGTCCGGCGTAATGCCATACTGCATTATAGTGATCTGAACCCAATTGAATCACTTATATACAAGCTCAGAATCCTTATACTTAGCGCGTTGATAGTTATAGCGGCAGGAGAAGCAAGTTTTCAGCGTATCACTGCGTTGGATCAAATTATATACCCATTTTTCACTAACAGTAGTAGGAGTAGTATTGCCACATTTAGCAAGTAGAATATTGGCCATTTCTTGTACATATACAGGCCGGAAGGCTGCTCCACGTCAATCTAATAATATAATCCGGAAATATCACGAATGTTGAAGTTGATCTAGGGTTGTTGCATCACCGAACGGCTAAATTATCTTCCCAATTCGGCAGTTGCCGGTAGAGCCCTAAGTGGCTATGGCGCCGACTATGATTGGCCCTGGGTAAATGGACCCAGATCCAATTTGAGCAAATTTCGATTAGATTAACTTCCGACGCGCCAAGCATGTCCGATATCTTGTGTTGCAACGAGGCTTATACAACAAGACAGGCCAAGAACCTCAGGGGAGTCGTCTCTATACGAGTCATTCCAGTTGGGTGCTTTGCTTTCTAACATTGATCTCAGAATTATAGAATTATTCATCCTACTATCAACTTCACACAGGCTAAGTGACGCACTGTCTCAGTTCCAGACAACAGTTCTGGTCACAACGTTCTTGGCATTGCACTTGAGCAGATTTCTTGCTTGGCAACCCACTTTTAACATGTCCGTTTTAACGACTTTCGTGACAGTGGGGTCACTTTAATATGGGCATCCCCCAGAGTTATCCAGCATGGTCTCTCCTCTCTTACCCAGAGTCCAGCAACGTTCGTCCCACTTATCGAGTATTGACTACTCGAGATGCTCTCCCCGCGCCATGCCCATGATATTCCAGATAGTGGCCCGGGTGTCGAACACCACTGGGGTTACTACAATCGCCAACTCCCCTGCACCAGTGATGAGGGAAAGTGTGGATATCTAGATACGGTCTATCATAGTCACGATCTATCAATCCTCTATAGCGCTATCCTCTGGGCCGTGATTCTCGGGATTGTGTTCTTTTGCTTCATCGGCCATTACTGTAACCCCATCTCGCGGAAGTCTACGTCCTCATGCGTTCAGAAAGAGGGTGAAAGTGAACATAGGTCACAGAGCGCTCTATATCGCCTCAAACGGGCACTGGGCTCGGCCTACCACCGCTTTTTCATCCAGGAATCTCTCACTCCAATATTCGGCCGCACCACTCGGTTCAACATCCTCGTCCTCCTTATTCTTACCGGCTACCTTATGATCTTCTCCTTTGTCGGAATTGTCTACAAAACATGGTACAGTCCTGTCAAGGGAACGAACTTGCGCTCGACCCGCATAGGTCTTGGCCCTTGGGCAGATCGCATTGGGGTTCTAGCATACGCCTTGACGCCCCTTGCCGTACTCCTATGCACCAGAGAATCCCTCCTCTCCATCTGCACCGGAATACCATACCATCACTTCAACTTCCTTCACCGATGGCTCGGCTACATCATCTACGTTCAATCTGCTCTTCACACACTCGGTTGGACGATCATCGAAGGAAAGATGTACCAGCCGCAGCCTGAGACCTGGAACACCTTTATCGCCCAGGAGTATATTATTTGGGGCATCGTGGCTATGATATTCCTGTCTTTTCTGGTCTTCTTCAGCACAAAATGGGCCATTCAGTACACGGGATACGAATTCTTCCGCAAGGCGCATTACGTCGTGGCCATGTTATATGTGGGTGCTTGCTGGGGACACTGGGCGCAGCTTTCATGCTGGATGATCGCTTCGTTAGTTGTGTGGTTCCTCGATCGGGCCATTCGGCTCCTGCGGACTTTCCTTGCGCATTTCGGGCCTCATTCTTCTGAGACTTTCTCATTTTGGGGTCTGCACATACCCAAAGCTCGCATGACCTCTTTCCCCAATGACGAGGACGGAGACGTCGTCCGTTTAGATTTCGACCATGACCATGGTGCTTGGGAAATCGGCCAGCATTTCTACCTATGTTTCCCTGGTCTTAGTATCTGGCAATCACACCCCATGACACCATCCTCTATTCCTGGGGGCACCAAGCAGTCCCACACGTATATCATTCGCGCTAAGAAGGGATTAACCAAGGGCCTAGCCCGGATTGCCCGCCAGTCCGAAGAATCGTTTAGCGAACCGCCAAGCACATCTATCGTCCTTTCCGGGCCATACGGCCAATCCATCGTCGATAACGACTTGCATTGCTCAGACGATATCAATCTCTTCTGCGTCGCAGGCGGCACAGGAGTAACCTTCGTCCTTCCTATCTTACAGGCCATCGTCCTCAATAGATTCTTCCCAACGCGAAGAAGCCTAGTAGAACTCGTCTGGATCGTTCGCAGAAAATCCGACATGCGGTGGCTCAGCGCAGAGCTAGAAGCACTACGCAACGCTGCCCATACCTGCACTCATTTCCGGGTGCGGGTATACGTCACGCGCGAAGATGACAGGGCGAATATCCGAAATTCCTTCACGCCTACATACATCACCAATTCCGAAATTAAGAGGCCTCTCTCGACCATATCTCACGAAACACATAGGTTAGACGACCCGTTTGCTGTGCACTGTTTGCGCCCCGGTAATTCTGGGACTTCGGTCCACCCTGATATCCCGACGGACCTGGCTGATTTTGTCCAACGGACTGTTCAGGGGCCTACTCGTGTTATTGCGAGTGGGCCGGCGGGGTTGATCACTTCGCTTCGGAACACTGTGGTGTCGCTCAACGACCCGGCTCGGGTGTGGAAGGGTCACGAGCGATATGATGTGGAACTAGTTCATGATGATCGGTTGGAGTATTGATTTGACTTACCTTCGGTTGCCAATAGTTCAGTTCTTCTTGCTTCTCGATTGTATATACCTTTTTTGCGCCGATTGTCATGCCAGTCATGACTACTTTTATATTGATATATACCCAAATAGAACAAGCTGTGTCTTGAAAATCATCAACAAACTTGTCCTATAACGCTGCTCAGCTAATAATCAGTAATCGTAGAAGGCCACTAACATTAAGAAATACAAAGCATCCAGACGGCACCAAGTCCAACTATCGGTAGCTTTATATCCTTTTCCGGTTGAGAATAACCCCAAACAAGATCTCGGGAACATAGGTATCCGAAGCCGAACTTCAGATAAAGACTACTTGTTGGCTGGACGGGCTAGACGGCCGTCCGCAGATACTAATATATACTTATAACCAGGCAACAGAAAATCTTCTAAAATAGCAAGCTACAAGACTCTAATAGATACTGTATATTCTCATCTCCAAACTCCAAGATGGTGAAAGTCAAAATTTCTGGGGGTACTGGCGATGTTGGCCCGACTATCGTCGAGGTAATCAAAGACAATCTGCGCCATGAGGCAGTAGTTCTCATTCGGAAGGTGATGTGACAGAGCTTTGAGACTAGGATTATCATTAACGAGAACCAACAGCCGACGGGGGATATCTTTGACGTTCCTTCTATTATCGTTGACTACGAGAGCATTGATAGCTTGAGGCTCACACTTAAGGAAAATAAGATCTATACGGTGACTTCCGCGCTCGGCTACTAGGGTGATTCTCTCAGCAGATCACAAATCAACCTCATCAAGGCCGCTGCAAGTTCCACGGAAACAAAGCGCTTTGCACCAAGCGCTTTTGCTTGCGCCTATACTTCGAAGTAAGTTCACTAGTAGAGCTGAAGGGAAACAACAAGTATTCACATGTATACTTCAGAATGAGAGACGAAATTTCCCCACTCGGTGAGTATATTCGTGCTATCGATGAACTGAGGAAGACAAACCTAGAGTGTACTATCTTCCAGAATGATTATTTCATAGACTACTTTGCTCTAGTGAAGCTCAAGTCCTATCTCGAGCCATTTTCAATGGTGATCGATATTGGAAATTGGATGGCTGCCATTCCTGGGAATGGAGATGTACCGATAATATCTACTTATTCGTTTGATGTAGTCAAATTCGTGGTTGCATCCCTGGACCTGGATTATTGGCCAGAGGAGAGCCGCATGGCTAGTGAGATATTAACTTAGAATGAGGTCCTCCCATTAGCCGGATTATCAACAGGTTCTGGTCACCAATGCTCCCATTAGTTTGAGCTTTGTTAGCTGCTGAATAGGATCCAAATTTACGGTTATTTATGATAATATAGAGAAGCTTGTGAGGTCTGAAATCACTGAACTGCCTTTACACGCTGTCGCCTACGGCATCTCCCGAAGAGTACCTTTCAGGCACTGAATGCACTCTTTGGCCTGTGTTGCCAGGATCCAAAATTTATAGGCGTTCCTGCGGAGCTGAACGCCAAGTTTCCAACTATTAAACTGTTGACGGTAAATATTTTGCAGGACCAGTATTGGTGGTAGTGAAAGTGGACTTGGTGAAGTATACAGACAGGCAGGGAATGACTTAGTTTTATTGATATATTCGCGTCTAGTAAGCGAGAGGATTTTGAAACAAGGGGAACCGAATCCATATCGGAATACATACTCGGACCTTTTCCTTCACCGCATAACTAAAACAAGAGGTCTTCTACGAGTATGAGCTTAACAGATATATGTGGCTAGCCACAGGATTCCTTCATATACCAAGACCCTGACGGAGTATAATCATTCGCCTAGTGAGTACTACAGTTCAATTTGGTCCATCCCTTTAAACACTATGCCTCGATAACACACTATATCAAATAACGTATGCTTAATCTCCCTTTACCTTTTCCAGCTTTTCATGTCCCACTTGACCCTCCTGAGCCTGCTTCCCTGCCATATCTCCTACCACCATCGGTGGATCATTATTCCTCCGTCTATGCAATTAGTACTTGTAGTCAAAATAACGTATAGTATACATACGTAGTAGTCCATGAATTTTCAAAGTCGCCATAGGAATCCCAATACTGCTCTTCTTTATCTAGGAGTTTTTGAAGGTTTTCTGGGAGTGAAGATCTGCGGCGTTGGGATGATGTATTTGTGGACTGATCAGGCTGGTGAGACTGTTCGGACATTTCGGATTCGTTTGAGCTATATGTACGCTATACTTTATATGATTGAGAAATGGTTTTAAGGGGTTCGGGAAAGCTCCAGACAATATTAACCTTTGCTCGAGGTAGAGGGCCGAGTAACAACTATTTATATCGAAACCATCAACTTAGACAAGTATGACCTCATACCAGACGATAAGATAAACGCGGGCATATCGCCACTGCGACAGTGTCTAGAATCATTATCCCCGCGTTTAAACCTCATCTCTGGTTGGTCTAGGATACTGATCCTTGGTTCGGGTGATGTCAGTCGGGTGGTCACCGAGTTAAGTCCGACATCCTGTATCAACGCATTCAGGGCAAACCCTCGTCGATTATTCTATCTGAAAAGTACGCACGAAAAGCGTATCCATTCGTCCTTATCCGATTTTGTTGGATGTGAACCTACTACGTGTTCTTGTGTAAAGATCGACGCTTTCATAGCCTTCTAAATTCGGGTGCATGCGGCCTGAAGAGACCCACTACACGGCCCCAGCACTGCTTCGCATACTGACAATATTCACACTCCTCGCGGTATAAGAAAGGGGCTATAATACGGCTGTAAATGTTATGCCTTATCGGAACGATCCTGGTAAGACCCAGATCTTGTCCATCCACTCCCTCTATTCCTCGGTCTCTGCCAACAAGAATTTTTCCTTTTTCATGTAATTTGTCTTCTGCACGATGTCATAATCATCCGTGTCGACGATTCCATCACTTGGCAAGATACCTGAACCTTGGGACTCCTCCATGAGACCCTCGATGTATTCACGGTTCTCCATATTTCGTTGTGCAAATTCCTTTCTGCTTCTGTGAAAGAAATAGGGCAATCAGCTGCAGGTTGAATTTCCTCCCAGTGATCCACCACAGATATCAATGATGAGCGAAACCTGAAGGCTTCTCTCGAAGACCAAGCCCCGCCTAATAATATGATCTACTGGATGAGAGGCGACTTCCAGGTATCATAATAACTTATGGCAGCATAGTATTGTAGATGTCTTTTAGCAGACCAAACTTCGTAGTACTTATGGCACAAGGTGCTCTCATAGAGCCTGTTTGCATTGTGTCTATCTTTCTCGGATAGCGTCACGTAATCCTCTGGCTTTTCTGGCATAATCCAACCGAGCGGCGGACTGATATGTCGGCCATCCGAGGTATCTTGGCTTGCAAGAGCAGGAGGTTAACTGTTGTATTCTGGTAATCGACGATGTCGGTGATGGTTTCTGTACTGAGGTCCACGTAAATGTTGTTGAGATGGAGGCTACCGTGCCACAATGTTGGTTGCAGAAGATCCACGGAGTCTGGTTTATACGGTGTTAAGTGTGGAACAACAAGCAGGTATTTCTCGATGAGATCCATATATTCAGTAGGCGGCTCAGACTCGGTGTTGCTTCGGTAATGATCCATGCGCGGATGTGCACTCTGCATTGCCTATATCTTCTCGTTAATATCTATGCCTGTCGCGTTATCGGATAGCTGGCGCCCTGCCAAACAAAATAAGCATTTGAAAAGATGCAATGGTAGCTAGGAACATAAAAGCCTTATAAGGAACTCGATGTAGCCCCATCTCAGCACTCTCGTCAGACTAAAGATCGGGTTAGCGACTGGTACGATGCAGTATCTCTTCAAATTGTCGCCGTAGAGCAAATGTGAACTTTGCGATTATTCCCCAGGCAGATCCTCTGCGTGATATATACGACCGTTCTCGATGAAGAGCACTGACGCCAGTTTCTGTTCTAGTTCACCACCTGCCGTATAAATTTGTGATTAGACGGAGTAGGAGGCTGATACCAGACCTCACTAAGAGCAACCTCTTTTGCCTTCCCCAATGATGATGTATTCACTCTCAACCAGATTCGAGGAGTGACAAGCTCCAACTTAAAAACCGTGGGACAGGTAGGCCCAGCAATTCCCGTGCCTTTCAAAATTAGCTTCCGTATTTATGTCTAACGGGTTCAGAGCGTGCATATCCATAGTTGCCCCTTCATTGGCAGTAGTGAGAACCTTTGGGCCAGTATTAGGGTTCAGCAAGTTCGCAACCACCTCTACCCCATTATCGAACGTTAGAAGAAAGGCTTTGTTATACTGTCCCTCTGCGTGTTTTATCATACTGCTACCTATGCACATTCTTAGTAAATCATGAACTGGGAGAGTTTATGATGGAGTACATTTATTAGCATGTGTGCCACTCGACTGAGCAGCAATATCAAAAAGCTGTTGGATATCGAATTTTCAATAGCGCTCCAAAGCTTCCCGGGTATCATTAGATTTATCGTTAAGTCAATACATCGTCAAATGTAGTCTGTATTAGCAGTAAGGACACACAGCCATCGCTTAGTTGTATATCTGTAGAAATCTTCTTCTCGGCTTGCGACCTCTATAATATATTATAATAAGCGGCATACTCCTTGGAGACTCCCGGCAAAGATCCTTCCCGGCGCCATTATTTTTCTGCAAGTGCAGTAAATCAGAGGCCGACGTTTAAGTATAGCACTCTGAAGCTTTCACTTTTCTACAGAACGGACGGCAGGTACATCCAGGGTAGTTCTTCGAAAGTGAAATGGTGAATGCTTGAAGTCTCATGGCATCTGTGTTGTGTTTAGTAAGAGGGTAATGTGGACAAGCCACCATGAACGTTATATGAGAGGAATTGAAACTAAATTATAACATGAGGCGATTGAGAAGGGTGTGCAGCACCCATTGAACCCATACAAACACTACATTTGGATGTAAAAATTGTTAAAAATTACGATAGGACTGAGTGTTATACAAGTGCTAGAAATGCGCCAGCGCCAGCCAGCTAGTCATGCAAAGAGACAATGGCAATAGTAGTAACCTACTTAAATAGAATGACAAAGATAGGTGCTAAAGCAATACTCATCTGAGGTGAGGAAGGAGATGCGAGGAAGACCAGAAGGGAGTCAGAGAGGTGAAGAAAAAGCAAAATAAAAAAAGGACAAGCCGAACGCGGGGGTCGAACCCGCAACCTTGAGATACCGTGATGACTAAGAGTCTCACGCTCTACCGATTGAGCTAGCCCGGCTGGTTGTTGGAAAAGTTTGCAGTTTTATATCTAATAAGTCAGTGCTTACAACTTAAGAAAACTTTGCATATCCTCGTGGCCTTCCTGAGATTTGCGTATAATGTGCGGAACATTAATTAGACCCGGAATAGAGGCTTTTAGGGTCTCTAGCATGGGACTGGGTTCCTTTCTGGCTTCTTATCCTCGCTGTCACAGATTGAATAGCGATTCGGCCTGATGACCGTAGAGGAGGATACCCTGATTCAGGTGCGTAGACAATCGGCCACCGATGAGGGACATCAGGCCACACGACAGATTGGGTTCAAGGGGGATTCGGAATCCTTTAGGCATGGAGCCTTTAGCTATAAATTAGCGAATCGTTAGCAGTAGGAGATCAAGGAATCAGTCTCCTGTCTGAATAGTATCTACTGCCTGTCTTTGACCTCTCTCTTTCTTTTAGCCTATGTACCCTTACCTAGTTGACAGGTCCTCTACCCTGGATAGTAGATACCCTTGACAATAACTATGTATACTAATAGCTAAACTATATTAATATCTATTTATATATCGCACTATCAAAGTAGGCAAGCCCTAATTATTAAAATTGATAAGCTGCTCCAGAAACTACATAAAATAAGGATTTAGCTTCAGCTTCAATAGCTTCCTACAGACAGTGGTAAGAAGGGTGTATAACTAGTAAAAGAGACAGCAGCACATGTAATCAGAGAAGACTAGCTATTCTGTTTATCTAACTGAGCAGTTACTTATTTAAGATTCTTTACCTGGTAAAGGAATCGCGCATCCCTTCAGCATGTATAGATCCAGAAATTCTAAAGAACAGCCGGAGGAAATTATACCAAGAAAATTAACTCTGCCCTACCAGAAAATTATATTCTACAATTATATGATCAATCTATAAGGTACCGAACAGCAGTACTGGTACAGCTCCAGAAGAGTCATATCCCATTGAACGCATTACTGCACTGAGTTGGCAGGATTGACAATAAGGCACGTGAATATATGTAGAGACCAGAGACTATTAAACATTTCCTCTTTCACTGCCACCAATGGGGAGGTATGCGTAAGGAAATAAAAGAACTGATAAACCAACAGTACAGAAATCTATCCCAGGCTCTGGGCGGCAAACCAAACCAGGGATTAGTAGACTCATGACAAGAGAACGGAAATAATAGATGGACTCCAAACATGGACATGGTCAATGCTATACTCTGATTTCTTAAGAAAACTGGAAGTCTTTACAAAGACAACTGAATCACCATCTGTTGTGATCTCAGGGGAAAGATGGGCAGGATGATGCTGTATCAGCTACACGTACGTAGCCTACTGAGAACCGGATGCCATTCCGATAGATACTCAATTCTATGGATGACTCTATCGACTATCTTAAGTGCTTCTTATTATCTACTAATGGGAAAAGCCTTCAGGGGCTGGAGTTGGTGATCCGGCCAAGCCACTAGGATCACGTAGTCTCGTATAGATTCATATCACCATCAGAGGAGAATAAAGGTCACGTGCACATAGCTGATTATGTCAGGATAGGCTAGCTCAGAAGGCTACATGCAGCCTAAGGCCGCGCACAGCCGGAGGAATAATAATAATAATAAGGGGGCATAAAAACCTCTACAATTCAAGAGGGTCTCTGCTTGGTCATTCTGCTACCAGCAAGCTCAGACATCGTTTCCACGTAGTTTTCTTCTCTTGGGGTTCCCAGTTATGTATCACATCGGCCGTGCGTGAGCGGAGTTTCCATACATGTGATGCTAACATGCTGAGCGCACGGTTATATATTCAAAGGAGTCTCAAGTCCTTTGATGCGTTACTCAACCATTGGCCGCACAGATACTTGTTGGATCTGAGAATTTAATAGCCTGAAATTGAATCTTGTGTGCCACACCACATCTCATCGGCTCTGTCTCTCAATGATACATATTGAGATATTGCTTCCTTTGTATCCAAGGTTAAAATGTGTCTATATCCTTTCAATCACTCGGCTGATTCTATTTTCGCCTTAAGAACAGGAAATTCCGTGCCGGACTTGATTTTACTTATTTAAATAATTACTCACGTTAGGTAGAATCTCCGATCCACTTCGAGACTGGAGAACCAATTGATCTGAGTTGGAAATCTACTTTAGCACTCTGACCCTTTCTGACCCCCTCATATAAATCCTGACTGACCCCTCTGAACTGTGACTCTCCACTTGCACTTTTTTTGTGATTGGCGCAACAGACATAGCTACTCCAACAAAATAGGAAGCCTAACCAGTCGCTGGCAAATCGAACCGTGATTAAATTATTGAAGCACTAAATAAACAGGCCTCCTGAGCCTGACGCATTAATTATTTCTGATACGGCGGTCAAAATTCAGGATGTGTAAGACAGGTATTATATAATCAGCTACCACCCCTTAACTAACTACGTCTTTTTGGACATTGAGAGTACCGCCTTCTTTTGGTATGTCGGGAATTCGAGTTGTGGTCTCTATAAATAACGAATCCCATCCGACTGATTCGATTCTTCTGGCAAGCTCGCGTTCTCTCGGATCCGTCCATTTACAAGAACTATGCTGATCCCTCGGTATCTTCTCGCCTATTCCCATCCTCATCTTTGACATAAAATCATGCTCTCTCGGTTGCGTCTCCGGCTACCGAGTCGTATCCCTGTGAACTATCACCACACTCAAGCCACAAATTCCCGAACAAACAAAGATGCTGTTCCTCGTGGTACAAGTTCGAGGCCGATGGCCCGAACACTTCAGAGACCCATTGCATCACTATTTGATTGGTTTTCACACTCTCAAAGCCGACGACCATATATGACCCAACTGTGCCTTACACCGCTGATATTCTGTCTTGGCGACTTTTCAGCACAAATGATAGGAGATGAGGATTTTGACTTTCATCGCTCGCTACGGAGTGTCATCATCGGTCTTGTTATCGCGATTCCTACTCACGAATGGTTCCTGCTCTTAGGGCGGCGGTTTAATTACAGCTCACACTCTCTGTCCCTGGGGGCAAAGGTAGCTGCCAATCAAGCATTTTATACTCCGATGTTCAACATCTATTTCTTTGCGTTTCATGGACTCCTCGCCGGGGAGGGGCTTTGGGGTGCAATTGAAAGAGTGAAAGACAAAGCATCTATAAGTATTCCCAGAAGCTTTCTATTTTGGCCTTTGGTGACGGCGTTCAACTTTTCATATATCAAACCCCAGTCTCGAGGGATTGTGACATCGATCTTCTCTGTTTTTTGGCAATCATACTTGAGTTGGTTGAATAGTTCTGCTGGACGGGGGAAAAGCAAGCCCACACGCAATTCTGGGTCATCTGTGTGACTACCGTGGAAGGTTTAGATCGTCAAATGTTCATGTACAATGACAACTAACAAAATCAAAATCAACGCATTGCAATCATATTCCAGCTCGATATCGCGGTAGCAGACTGAGTCTGGAAGATTGTCTGCCGAAACATGTTTGGGAAGGTCGCTCTGGAAAGTCTGGTCCCGTCTGCGTTTGCCTAGAGAAGCTTTCTGCGGAAGTAGTACGCCTGGTCGAGTCCCGGTGATGGCAGACCAGAGCTGGACAGTGGCAAATTGAATGATCATACTCCCGTGGCAGAAAAATCTTGAATGTACCCAGTGATGGCTGTATGTGACACAAAAGACATCCACGTCCAGTGTGTTCTTCATACGCCTGGGGACCTTGCGTTCCGCAGGGAATACTTGATTGAGAAACTGTCTCCAATATTAGCGGCGCGCCTGTAGGGATCAAGAAGGCCAACGTACTCGTCGCATCTGTTCATAGACATTGTCACTCGGGCGGCGACGGGCAAACAGGCCGAAGTATTGACAAAAGCGTCGCCAGTATTCTTCGATGGAAAATTGCTACAGTCGCTGTAGAGATGCTAGGAAAAGACATACAACCAGATCGAAACATAATTGAAAAGCTTGCACAACTAAGGCGTCGTCCAAACGAAGACATCTAGATGCCAACTGTTCTTGATGCTTCTTCCGCTCCTCCTTTATATATAAACTTAGCAACGTTGTGGGCCAGCTTTTGATTACGAGATTATTATGTTATATATGTTATACACGAATAGAACTGTACTCTCTACTGTCCTAAGCCTATTTTGCATTCCTTTACGTATGTCATTGTGCAGCGGGTATCATAGAAGAATATGTCCTTAATCGTGCGGCTTTATTCTAGTTCCCATTTCTTCTTCCCGCGTGCTCTAATTCTCTGGCGTACGGCCCGTTTGGCTGCGGCTGCTAAATTGGCTGAGATATTCTGTAATCTAAACTAGAAGGCTGTTGTCCCGTCCTTTGCTACCTCGTCACCCTACTCGTTTCCGGAAGCCCCTTCATGAGCTAAGAATCGTCGACCGATAACTCAGTTCTCCAATCCATGCTGGTTCCCTCAGCTCTCTAGGTTATACTGTAGACCCCCAGTATAACGCTTTTCGGGAGGGAAAACACTTAAGAATAGGTGGTAAATTAGTAGGATAACTAATCTCGTGAAAGTAATACGTCCCCAGCTGCATACATCTTTATATACCATAGACGATTCTTGACTGTAGGCTATAGTAAATGCAGGACGAGGCTTTGCATTTGCATATGGACATGGGGAAAACCTATTTAACTAAAGGAGAAAAACCCATGTCAAGCTACGTCCCAGAGTTCTATTTGACAACCGAGCAAATCTAATCCATAGCATGGTTCCCATATGGGGTGCTCATTGTTTAGTCCACAGCACCATATCGTTCGGTTGGCCCACAGCAGGTTGTAATGAGCTAGGTCGAAAGGCATTTTTCCGTCCCTAATTATCACCCTAAACTAGGTCAGTCCAATTTCTCTTTGGATTTTTCTTTGGCTTTCTGTAAAACCTACAGATTGTACAACTTCATCTGTGTCGGTTTCTTCGTGATAAGCTCCAGCTTCTCCTTCAACCCGTATCTCATTGCTCGTGACCTATCGATCACCATTAGCCGCCTGTCCAGATTTTTCTCGTTCTGATGTGAGATCTCTACTCACAGACTTTTGGTGCTATTAAGCCATGGTGATCTGTGCCAGTTTAGATGAAGTTTGTGCTTACCGGTTCGGGCTGTTATTTGAGCTTGTCAGCTCCACATACTCATAACAATAGAGTTATTCACATCGTCATCAACGATATGATGTTCCACTCTATTTCTTGTCGCCAGTGGTGGACTTACCACTGCCTGTTTATTCGATCACTCATTACAAAGTAGTCTCTAACATCGAGTCTGAATACCTTCACTCACCATCACTCTCTGCAGGTAATAGTCCTATATTAGCACCCCCTTGGCAATGGTACGGCTGGCCTTTGGGATTTTATCAGACGCCCACCTTTTTTATTCCGCTCTAGTAGTTCCTGTAAGCTTTCGCCTCACTGGTCAAGGAAAACTGTACTATCATATCTTACTAGGTTTATCTAATATTCAGCGTCAGCCAGTTTGTCTATAGAAGGTACTGCGGGGGCTGAATGTTATGTTTTCTCACCTTTTCAATTATTTAGATGTGTGTCTTCGCCAATGAGCAAACTATTTTGAACCTTTGAAATGACTTACCGGCTATTGATGTGTTAACACAGGCCTATTTTGTCTAAGCATCATTATACTTACCGCCTATTAATTTCACAGTCAACTATGTAGTCAAGTCCCTAAACCGCTGTTCCTGGGTTCGAAGCAATACTTACCACCTATCAATTTTATGTTTTAGTTCACATTGCAGCAGGGCACCTCCAGGTATAACTATACTTACTAACTGTCCATTGAAACTGCGTCAACCTCTCTCAAAGTAGTTGTTATTTCTTATCTGGTTGTATGGGCTATCACTTACAGAGGCCTAGATCAGGGCATGTTAGCGCTATATAAAAGTATCGTTATCATAACTTACTATAGCCTATAGTTCCTGTCCGTTAGTCTTCAATGATCCGATCAACCTAGGCGATTAGAATGGGCGCTCAAACCGCTCCGTCCTAGTTTCTTCGTGTCAGGTACAGAACACTATCTTTGATATCCAATAATGTACCTTAACCTGGTTTCAAATTACTTAGCTTTCCGTTACGCTGGCTTTGATGAGGATTTGACTTACAATCTAGACGATCATATTAATTGCATGACCCTGTGACTCCAGAAGCAGGCCCTCAGGCGATAGAGGGATTATTACATACATCCTGCGCAGCCGGGTAATATTAGCTCGTGAATCTATAATCAAGAAATCTCTTATATTGGGATGTCTTCAATTCTTACATCCTTTTCCATTTGATCTCTGTTAGCCCTATATTGTAAAGTCCCGTTTCTGGTCGCTTAGATTGGTAACGTACTAGCTGTTGTAATTGCCGAACACACATTAGTCCCTGTAATAAATCACCATTCTAGACAATAAAGACGGTCGCGTACAAGCTATCTCGATGTTAGCACCAGATTGATAGTAATGGTTTCTGGAATAGTTCCCTATACATCACGTGCAGCGATCGCGTAACGCGATAGCCCTTCAAACTCCGTTACCGTGGGCATCACAGTCGTAGTAGTCGGCGTTCCTGTCTCCACTGCAATCCTCGTCATACTACCTGGGATTGCGTACACTGTAGCACCGAATGCCAGGGCTAGTACGAAGCAAGGAAGTTGCATTTTGGATTAGTTTCGATATCGTATGTCGAGGGCCTTGGGTACGATTTGTTAATGTGTAGAAGAGGTCGATCCTAGTCGAGGCGCGGCAAAAATACTTAGAGAATTTACAGTACATATGGATGACCTTGTGCTCATGGCAGCTATATATGAAGGGAAGTGCACCGGAAACTGAATCCATGATCATTAAGTTGCTGTTTGCGTGTTCCGCATTTGGCTAGTTATTCGACTCGGGATTTTAGTGTGTACAAAAATGCCTTCAGTTCTTGGCACTCTTTCTTGGCTTAGCCGGTCTCTCGAACTACATATAACTCAACCAATTCTTTATAGAGTTATTTCTTATTGAATATATATGACTAAGAGAGTATATAGATTCGAAAAACTACTGATTTTCAAAATTTTGATTTTTATTATACTTCTTATATCCTGATTCTAAATTTTAAATTTGCCCGCAGTGAATAGAGGAAGTACTATGAGCTTGGGGAACTGGAGAGTCTTTGTGAACCATGGCACAGGAGTCTAAAATATCAGACGCAGTGGATTGGGCTAACTCTGACCGACGAGGCTCCTTAAGATCAGGAAGCATGTCTGCACTAGTGACTGATTGTAATAGTCGAGATCGTAAGTTAACCCCGAGTCTCGTTTAAATTCGGTGAATCGCCGGGAAGGTAACTGTATCCGAGTTATCACGCTTGCAGTCTGTGCATCTAAATCTGGTCTGTGGTGAGGCCAAGTGCTTGCTATTCTGAAGAGTCGTCATCGAACGTAATGTTTATCCCAATTGATACATCAAATAGGGGACAGTCTATGATATCCCAAGAAAAGTGCCCACATCACGAAACAAACGTGCTTAACTGGTTAATTAAACGTTAAGAAGATCTATTCAACTTCCTTATGTGGCTGAACGCTATAGCCCGGGTATTGTCGCGGCAGTGTTTATATGCGCAAGCCGAGATCAGTACAATATGGAATTATGTGCAAGCTATATGAGCTAGTTACTTCGTGCGTTATCATACCGAGCCCAAATAAGTCAAGTGAATTGATCCAAGCAAGCTCAACTACTTTGACACTACTATACTGAGTAGTCGCTCATACTTGGAGGAAGATCCTCAACCCTCGTTCCCCAGGCGCTTTCCTCCGGGCCTAGCTCGAGCTCAAGCACACCACCTTGAGTAAAAAAGTCATGGCCAATCCAGTTCTTTGTCCACGGCTTACCATCCCGCTTAACACTTTGAATATAAATAGCCTTGTAACTTGGATCAAAGTTGATATTACAAATTGTCGCAACTCTGCCGTTGTCTTTGTTTCGGATACTAATCTCTTCGAAGAAGGGCGGCGTGATAAGATAGACATCTTGCCCATGGACTGGGAAGAGCCCTATCATACTCAATACTGCAAAGGCGCCCATTGCCCCACCATCATCGTTCCCAGGGATTCCCGAAACTGATGTATTGAATTGGGAGGGAATGTAAAAGTGGGCGCGCTCGGCCGAGAGTGCTGGTCGCCCGGAGTAATGGAATTGGAAAACGGTAAGGAAGGCCTGTTCATCTCCAACATAGAGTATACCTGAATCGTGGAGGTAGGAGAGCCGGGATGTGAAGAGACGGGGACCTCCAAGACGCTTTATCAGCAAAGCCATGTCCTGTGGTGCATAACTACAGAGCAACGTCAGCCTAAACACTTGCGCCAGAGAATGACAACATACAATGTATAAAGCCAGCAGCTGCCTTCGTATGTCTCGTGGCCATTTGGGTCCAGATAGCAAGACGTAAAATTCATCAATGGACTGCAGAATATGGGGTCCTGATATCCCCAAGTCCCATTCAAATAGCGAGGCTGCAGAAAGCCCGTGAAATTTGTGTCAATACCATGGATTGCTGATGTTTGGTCCTCTTTGAACATATTCTGCCAGTTAGAAGCGCGCTTAAGGTATTTTTCATAGTCACTTTGATGACCCATTCGCTTAGCAACCTCGGCGATACAAAAGTCGTTGTACGCATATTCGACGGTTCTCGAAATACTACGGGTATGCAACCCTGTGCCATCAGGATCGTAGTCGTCGGTAGGTATGTAGCCAAGTGCTTTCCAACTCCGAAGACCTCCGCGTCCTTCGACATCCCAATTGAGCGGCTCAACTTCTGCATCCTTTACAATAGCTTCATAGGCTGTGTCCCAATCAACATCTTTGACATTCTTCAAGAAAGCATCAGCAATCAGAACATCTGCATTGGAGCCTCCTTGAGTGTGCCCCTTACAAAGGGACATGCGACAGTCGGGTAAGTAACCTTCATGGCGGTAAATGTCAACCAGGCTCCTGATCATCCGAGATTGAGACAAGGGGTCCATCAAAGTCAGCAACTGGTGGACTCCGCGGTACGAATCCCATATACTATTATTTCTTTGTCAGCAACTCGATAACCATATCTAGAGGCCTTCTCACCAATAGAAGCTGTCATAATACGGCTCATCACTTTTCCAAAGAGGATTCTCTCCTGTGTAATCTTGTGGACTGATCATGGCCCGATATGCACCGCTCCAGAAGACCTTTTGCAGATCAGAAGAGACTCCATCAGCTTTGATGGATATCACATTCAGTTTCTCTCTCCACGCAGATTCGGCGCTAGACACCGTTTTAGCAAAATCGAAATCTGGTTGCTCTATCTCTGCGTTGGAACAAGCTTGCTTAACACTCATGAAACTGACGCCAACTCGTGCAGTGATAGTATTATCCTTCAATGCATGGAACCTTGTAAAGGTGCCAGCCGAGAGTGAGGCTGCAGTATTGCTCCCGTCTGCAGTGATCGTGACTGTTTTCTCACTGAAATTAGCCCGACTTTTAACCCAAGTCCCTGTGTCACGCACATCGGCGCCCTCAAAGTCTACGCAGAAATGGAGTTCATAAGTCCCAATGCCGAAACTTGGGTTGAATGTGGCATTTCCGGTAAGGCGTCCCGACGAATCAACTGAAGCCGTACCACCCTTTCGCGACTGGGGCAGGTCCATGAGATCAACAAGAATAACTGGACTGAGAGACTCCGTGGACGCATCGTTAAATGTAAATCGATATAGTGCGGAGCGATTTGTCACCGTCATCTCTGCGCGCACGCCATTTTGTAAATCAATACCGAAGTAGCCTGGTCTGGCTTTAGGTGAATCGCGTATCCATGCGACCGCCCGATCATTTTGCTGCCATTTACACTTGTTGATATCATCGTCCGGGCAGTTTGGTTGCGCAAAGATTGGGAAATTCCCCATGGATGGCGACTAAAAGCAAGTCAAAAATTTTCAAGTCGCGACAAGATTGTCTAGTCACTTACACCACCAGTCCCAGAATCATGTGTATGTGAGAAGCCAGTGACGGTTGTGGTGTCAAATGCAAAGCCAGCCTGATTCTCACCCTGTGTGTCTGCTACCGCTTTTGCCATTCCTTTTCTTACGTTAGAGAGCGATATAAATGTTCAAGTCAGGGATACGTTACCGAATGGTAAGGTTGCCCCAGCAAAGGAATGCCCTGTTATGCTTGATTAGCACAAGTCATTGCAAGTAGTATCTAGGTCCCCCTATCACACAAATACATGCCTCCATTGGCTGTCCCAATAAGCGGGTCAACATAGTCCAGCACGTCAAAGTCATTTTGTCCCCCATGCTGTCCATGTATTGGACTCGGTAAAAGAAATGTTAGAGCTATTCCCTCTAAGAGTTTCTTCGGTTTTAAACCTAGCATGATGTGAGGATTGAACCAAATGCTCAGATGATGAAGCAAACAGGATGATGAACAGCACAGTGTCAAAAAAAAAATCGCAAAGAAAAGGGGGACCCCGCAGATCGTTGCTGTATTTCATCCCTTGCTTCTCATGTGGCTGGACTATATGGCTATGAATGTTCGCGCCAATACCAAACAATCCAGCGCCTCACGAGGGGGCACAGGTATCCTTGACGTCCCCCCGCAATAACAAGTCGTCCATGTGAGAGCTGGGAATAAATCAATTGGCTTATTTGATTCAATCTCAAAATGTGACATTGGATGCAACCCCTCTTTGTCGGAGAAATATAGTATGGCGGTAATGGCCGCTATAATTGGTAGCAATAACTACCTGGAAGGGAAAAACCATCCACAAAAAGCCGTAGACCTGAAAGGCTTCTGCATGTAACATTGAAAATGCCGATCATTTCAGAATTCAGTTCGGCTGCGTTATAGCCTCAGGGAAAAACCCCGCAATTGGTAGAAAATGTTGCACCGGAAAATATTGACCCCAACCGCCTCATTTCTTTTTCTTCGAGTCTCCTGAAACGGGCCGCAGTCGAAGATCAATCGAAATCGTAGTTATGACCGCTGTGGAATTAGTCATAGTGCGTGTACTAAATCAAGTCGATTGTCCTCTTTGGCAGTCGGTTGAGCTTCAGTCTCTCACGAATTAGTAGTTGGTGGTGGCCTGCACAGTACCCTTCAGTCGTCTATTAAATTTCCCACGTCAGTATTATTGCCTATTGAAGTATTTAAGCGTGTGATCAGAGATCATGGTAGTATAGCTTCCAAAAAATTGTCTCATAGGGTCTTTCGGGTCTCTTCTCCAAATTGTTGAGGGGACCTAGAAAGGGTTAAGGCGATCTATAATGCCCAGGATGCCTCGAACGTATTGCACTTCAACCCAGCAAGCGCTCCACAAGCAGCACGGCGAATATGGCTGTGGATCTGAGGTTCTGTGGATCAAGTATCGCAATAGACTTGTCAATAATGTTGAGCTCCGCGATCTCAACCTTTCGATGAGAACATGTGCATGTTGAGCGTGAGAAATATACAGCACGTCCTATACATAAGGCTCTAGCACTCTCGGGTCTCGCAACTGGTGTGACGCGCATATAAGTCATTCATGTCTATCGAAATCAAATCAAGTCCATCACAATCCGGTCCCAAGACTTCCCGCTCGTATCAGACGACGGTCCTTGGAAAATCGAAGGAGTGTTGCTTGTTGAAGCATTGATGATAGGCTCACTCATTGGCAACCTTGGAGCAAAATATGCTCGAAAATTAGCATTTTCTTTGCGTAAAGCCGCATTCTCTGCCTGCTGTTTCTGAATTTCCTGCTGTAGCGATTGTTGAGCATCAAGTTCTGTCATCATGGATGATATTCTCTGTATTAGTTCGGGCCTGAAATCTTGATCAACAGGAAATTGGCCAAATTTCACTAGAAAGTTCCTGGCGCGGGATAACATGACTGCCTCTGGAGTCGCGAGGGTTCCGGGATACGGCAAAGATTGTTGACGGTCTACTCCCGGAGAAGAATAGACAGAAGGAGACTGCGCGGCCATTTTAGATGGGCCTAAAGTTGACAAAATGTGGTGTGCATCATGATGGCCATGTTCAGAAGGACTTGCCACTCTGCTATAGCTATTTAGACCTGGAGTGCTACACCGTGAGGCGTTTGACGATGGAGCGGACCTTCCAAATTGGGGCGGTGACTGGTCCCACCGTTTGCTTCTACAGGATGGGCAATGAAACGGCTTGATCGACCCGGATACTTCGTGTGCTGGTAGACAAGATACGTGGTAAGATCTGCAGCAGGTCTCACACAGCATCAAGTTGCCTGGGGCCCGACAGCGGGAGCAGATAAGATTGTGGGGTTTCCCAGCATCTAGGGGTGTTAGCAAGTATACGCCGTTCATTGAATTACCCAGAAGTAACTAACGAATCCATCCATTATATATGTGGTTTTTTTCTACATCTGAGATATTGCCCGAGTCGTAGCGTCCATGTTCTGGGCGCGATTTCGTTGCATCCTCAATTGGAGAGTAGATGCATCCTGACGTGGCCTGACCCACGGGTCTTTGAGGCAAATTGCACTGTTTTGTTTTTGCCCGCAGCATGGTTGGTGGTGAAGGGATGATCGATACGAGATGGCTTCCATAGATTGAGTAGAGAAATGGTGGAAGAACTATAATCCGTAATATCCGAAAGTCTTCCGAGGGATAGCCGTCCCGTGATCGCCAAGCATCCCTGACGACAGAAGCTTCCCAATCCTTGCGATAGTGCCCGAACTAATTCCTTACTTCTATTTCGAATCTAATGAAACGCGCACATAGTACGCAAGGGTCAAAGCCTGATCTCGATATGTAGTGAAGGTTTAGGTCTGTTGCGAATCATCAAAGAAGAAGCTATTTCACCTCAATTGGAAGCCCCACTGCCCTGTGGACACCATGCCTGGGGTGCCGTCTAACAAGGCATGTGAGCGATGTAAAAAGAGGCATCTCAAGGTGCGTACCAACGACGGACGGACTTACCATCCAATCTAAACTTTTCAGTGTGATGAGACACGCCCGAAATGCCAGCGTTGCATGAACGCCGGTGTGGAATGTCCAGGTTATGTTCAAACGCGCAAATTCATAGACCAAGGCGCTTCGGTGAGGCGCCGATATGCGCCCTATCAAGAGAGCCACTCAAAACCACATACAAGCAGAGGTGCAGAAAGTGTAAGCTCGCGCATTAGTCCTTTGAGCTCAACTTGCCTTGAAAGATATCTCATACCACTAGACTACTGGTGAATATCTGGTGACCTTAAACCACAATGAAGACCAACAGAGTGTTAGACCCAGCCAGGCTCACTCTGCAATTCCATCGCCTGCAGATTGGAGAGCTAGCGATTCAAGTCAACCTGAAACCCATTCGCCAGCCCAAAACATGAGTATTAATTTAACATCAGCTACTGCGCGAATTAATGCTATTAATCCCATGACAAGCCAGCCCGCAGCAGAAACCGGACCTGTTGATATTGCATCCTTGGAACAACAACGAAGCTCTTCAAGTAGAAGCGCGGGTCATAGTCCCCTAAATATTCACAGCGACACATCTCCGCATTCCCAGGTTATCGCTTATAATGGCTTCAGATCTAGACCACCATCTTCTAATGCCGGCTCGGGGAGTCCAACGAAGCCTAGCGATGAGTTCCAGGATATCTTTTCGGAACTCATGACTGGGACTGAGCATGAGCTAGCCTTTCTAATACGGCATTTCTCGGACTATTTAGGACCTTGGTGTGTTAGAGCTCGAAAGAGTGTCCGTGTGAACCGCGCTTATTGAATGACAGGCTGGACATTTCAGACTCGACGAAATTTTTCGAGGTTTACGTGCCAATACGTGCGATCAATGATCCCTTTTTAAAATACGCAATTGCTGCTCTGGCTGCGAAGCATCTCGGCAGAATGAAAGGGGTGAAGTCACCAACAGGTGGCGGAATGTTCACGAGTCCTGCGACTATGGAAATTTATCCAAATGCGACACAAGTAGACTGGTTTCTCAAAGCAACTAATTATTATTATCTTGCCGCTTCACGCATGAATTCTAGCATTTCTGAAGCCTATACGTCTGTATCTAGCTCGGCTATCTTGGAATCCCCGATTCAAATTGCCAGCCGATGGCTGAGTCTCCAGCTACAGCAGTCTAATACCTCCTCAACTGAAGAATCGGCTTCTAGCACATTTTGCAGGAAGACCGAAAATATTCTGGCCGCTTCCACAATCATGATCATGTGCAAGATTCTGGATGAACCTGCGGAAAACTGGCAATCGTGCGTCACTAGCCTATTCAACCTCTTTTTCGAAGCTGACAGCTCAAATGCGCTTTAGACACCTTTCGGGAGTAAGGCCGTTATTTAACTCTTTGCTACAATTGTGTAGCAGTACTTCGCATGCTCTCCATTCTTTCCCCCAAGGGGCTAGAGCAGCCTTTTGGAATTTCGCCCGCTTAGATTACTTGGGTTCATATATAAACCGGTCGTCAACCCAGTTTGACCAGGAGAACCTTTCATTGTGGAAGGCTGCCGGTATTTCCATTGATGATTTGGGCAATCTTTCATTGAATCCCGAGGCGACGGCTGACGCGACGTTGTCACACGAAGACCGGGCGGCGAACAGCTTAACTTGGCTTAACACCAAAGTAATCAATTTCTTAGCCGAGTCTAAGAAGTCACAATGGGAACAACTCACAGGCCATCCACCCAGCGACCCACCTACACCATCTTCAGTCCCGGCAACATCCACACCATATCCTTCTACCTCCACCTGGATAAAATTATGCTTCGACTTTCAGTCCTGGTTTGAAGGGTTGCCGGAGACGTTTCGCCCGTGCCTACGATTGGATCATCCGAAGGACATAACAAAGCTTCCGGAAATGATATATTTGCCCTTCCCAGAAATATTCTATGGCTTGACATCCTGTGCTGCGACAATGCAGCAATACCACTTTGGGCGCCTTGCCCTATCACTCAACAGGCCACCAGATGCCGTCAGTGGTCTCAGCACTGCCTTTGACCGCCTACAAGGGTATCGTGAGTTGATGAAAGAGACCGACTACCGTTGCAGGGAAATCTGTGGCATTGCGCTTGGTCGGCCTCAGAGTGCCGCACGCGTCTATACGATACCCCTCTTATTTGCGGTTGGACAGTGTTTTGAGAACCCAGAGGAGCGTCAAATCGTTGCTGACTTACTACGCGGAATTGAGGCAGATTTAGGATGGGAGACAAGCTGCCGAATTCAGAAATTGCAAGCCTCATGGGATCAAAGATAGACCCCAAGTTTTCTGCTTCTTTGCCCACTCTCCTTAGATGTCATGAGGAGCAATCTTCAGTGACTTGCAAACCTGACATGCATTAAACAGCAACCCAAGTCGCCAGCCATTACTTTTGTTAGTTGGCATAAGCCTGGCATTGGTACACTGTCGATCTACATTACACATTCGCTGTTGGGGCAACCGCTGCGGATGCTCAATGCCGTATCCACTTTTTGACTGCTGTTGTGGGGCAGATCATTGCCTTTGAATGATACCAGTCCACATGTGATAGGTAACGCGACCTCTACACCGAGATGATCATTATATGTTTTGTGGTCAGAAGCAATTGACGCGTTCGAGTTGGGAGCCAAATGCAGGGTTTGGGTGAAAGCTACGTAACTTCGTTGCCACTATGGAAATCTTCCCGGGACAGCCCGTCTTAAGGAACTCATTTTCACGCCAATTTTGATTAAATAATAGGCGCTGACCATCGCCTTTGCGCCTAACCTAATGTACGGCAAATTTCTCCGATATCTGAATATCTCCGGGTACCTTCGGGGATTCTGGAGCTACCCAGGATATGCGGCCGTATTCAATCTACGACAAGAAAATCCAGATAGACAATTACACGGTCGATCCTAGAGCTAGCTCGTGGGTACCCCATATTTTTTGTATAATTTCCGAACATCCTCCAATGGGTCCTATCATATGAGAATGACAAGAAAGGAGGCTATGTGATATGTCACTGTCTCTTCTTGGTCGTTTTAGTTACACAGCAAGCCCTAACGCTTAGCTATGCAACAGTGGATACCTAAGCATCTAGCTAAGGGGGTGACGAATGGTGGGTAGTTTGCTATTCTGAAGGTGAGACAGCAGGTGACGGAATGGGTTGCTTACTGATCGGAACTCGGCAAATAACTCAACATTTTGAGTAAATATGGTGGTCTCGTCAGATATCCTGTTAATGTAACCCACGAGGTAAGTCCATTCTCTAGTGCAAAAAACAGCCTCGGTTAAGCGATTTTAACCGATTCAGTTCTTGACTTACTAGTCGGTGCTTAGAAAAATGCACGTCCCTTTGGAAAGGCGTCCGCAGGAAGTTTGAATCTAACACTACAACCGATGCGCATATACAGTAGTATCTGATCAAGTAATGCCATCAAAGAACCTTCCTGAAAAAGGAAAAACTGAAGCGCGCCAAGCCGTTCTCGAATCGGAGCCCAAGGTTTTACGTCTCTCCGAAGAAAGCCCGTCAGCCCTCCCCACTGTTTCACACACTACTCTGAGTACTCTAACGTCTCAAAGCACCAACCAGTTTACCCATTTGAGCAACGGAGATCTCGCCGAGTGGAGGCTATATGTCTCCATTTTTTTTCACTCATATTCGGGTCGTGGATCGGCACGCACCAAGCCCTACATTTAAAGCTCAATGGCTTGAAGTCACAAACGAATGATATGCGCTGTTTCGCACGTCATTCGGCTGTTGGTGGGATTCATCTGCCGGCCCAGATCCACTTATGGAGTACGACTATGTCCGGGACGACAAGGGTATATGCAGGCTAAGCGGATCATTATCGGGGGCTCTAAAGGAAAGGAGGAGGAACAGAACCGTAGTGTCATGGTTTCATATCAATTGTGTATTTATACGGGCATGTCAACTTCATCTGCCTTTGTTTTGGCCTTATTTCTATTTCTGTTGCTGTCAGCTCAGGCTCTTCGGGCTCTACTGAATCGGTCATGCCTTCAGTCAAGCCCGGCACCATATCCGGATCGTCCAGTCCGGCGCAGAAAAGCATGAAACGGTGGTGGAAAGAAAGCACAGTATACCAGGTCTACCCAGCATCCTTCAAAGACTCCGACGATGACGGAATCGGAGATTTACAAGGCGTTATATCCAAGCTGGACTACATCAAAAGTCTAGGGGCCAACGTAGTATGGCTCAACCCGGTCTTCTGTTCTCCCCAAGTCGATATGGGATACGACATCAGTGACTATTATAATATTTATCGGCCATACGGGACGGTCAACGATCTCGATCAATTAATAGCCGCAATTCACGAGCGGGGGATGAAGTTAGTCCTCGACTTAGTGGTGAACCATACATCAGACCAGGTTCGTTGCCCATGACACTTCGTTGAGAACGATGTTAACACTATATGTTCAGCACCGATGGTTCCAAGAAGCCCGTTCCTCCAAAGCCAACCCTTACCGTGACTGGTATATCTGGAAGAAGCCCGTATTTGGAAAAGATGGAAAGCCACAGCCACCGAACAACTGGAAATCATACTTTGGGGGTGTGTATATGACCAATGAGCTCGAATGGTCCCTATATTAATGATTGACAGGGAGTGTCTGGGAATACGACGAACCATCCGGCGAATACTACTTGCATTTATTTGCGAAAGAACAACCGGACCTGAACTGGGAGAACCCGTACGTTCGTGCGGCAGTACATGATATCATCCGATACTGGCTTACCAAGGGCGCCGATGGCTTTCGGATGGATGCGATCAATCTTATCAGCAAGGATCAGGACTACCCCAACGCGGAAGTAACAAATCCTGATTCGCCATGGCAAGACGGAACGAAGCATTTCGCATGTGGCCCCAGGCTCCACGAGTATCTTCAGGGTCTTGGTAAGATTCTGAAACAATACGATGCTTTCTCTGTTGGGGAGATGCCCGAAGTCTACGATCTCAATGAGATGCTCAGGAGTGTCGGCGAAGATCGTAATGAGCTGAGCATGGTCTTTCACTTTGAAACGTACGCCTCTACTTCTTACCTTTGCATATTTGTGCCTGAGCTAAAAGAGAGTCCAGCGTTTCCCTCGACCATGGACCAGGGGGCAAATTCACGTCCCGAAAATGGGATCTGCAGGAACTAAAAACGATCGTCTCGAGATGGCAAACATTCATGCATGAAAACAATGGTTGGAACACATTATACCTAGAAAATCACGATCAGCCACGAATTGTTTCTCGATTCGGCTCCGACGAGCCGGAACTTCGAGTGCCGTCGGCTAAGATGCTGGCCACTTTTCTAGGATGCCAGAGCGGGACTCTGTTCATCTATCAAGGCCAAGAGCTGGGAATGCCCAACGTGCCCAAACATTGGGGAATCGACCAGTATCGGGATATTGAAACCTTAAACCATTGGAATGAGTACGCACATTACTCATCATTGTTTCGTATAGAGTACGGGCTAACTACGGACAGGGTTACCACCAACGACCCGCAAAACACTCCGCTACACGAGACCTGTCTTGCTGAATACAGATTAAAGTCGAGAGATAATGCACGGACGCCCATGCAGTGGGATGATTCTCCCAACGCTGGCTTCTCCTCCGTTCGACCGTGGCTTCCAGTTCACGATGACTACCAGAGCCTGAACGCCGTACTTCAGGTCAACGATAAGGAGAGCGTGTACCACTACTGGGCTAGCGTGCTGCGGTTACGGAAGGCGTACCCCGACATACTGATATACGGATCTTTCGAGCTGTTATCCCCCGAACATCCGGATTTATTTATCTACTCCCGAACAGCTTCCTCTGGTCGAGCGATTATAGTTACTAACTTCCGCCCGCATGACGTATCCTGGTCGATCCCAGAGAAGACTTTCAGCTCCCAAGGAGATATCGTGCTCTCTAACTACCCCGGTCGAACAACCCATACCCTATCAGAACCACCGGTCACTATCAAGCCCTTCGAAGCCTTCGTCTGGCTCAGTGGGACCGAAACATCACGGCTGTAAAAAGTAATATTAATAATACGAACAATTAATGAGCTCATTTAGTATATCTCTGTTGCACATCACTCCCAACAATCCCCATTCCGTTTCCCAAACGACAATCAGAAAGCTATTCTTGACAAAACGAGCCCGTGAAGACTTCCCCAACTGTCTGACCGTGTCAAACCTAGTAACTCAAACCCTAACACTGTGAGTCAATGCTTGGGTCCTACACTGCTATGGTACCTGCGTCTAGACTTTACGGAGTCCTTCTCGCCCGAGAGCTGGAGTTGGAATCTCCACAGTACAATAAAACAAAATTAGCATCGTGGCATTTCTTAACTTCTATTCCTGATCGAAGAAAAGGAAAAATTTTCCGAAGAACCGCCGAAAACAGGCCCGGCCTTCTCCTAGACCTTCCCTCCCTAATTCATTATTTGATACCGTTCTCCAATAATATGACATGTTTTGGGAGGCGGGACATGAAGTCCTCTTTTTTTTCTTTTACGTCGTGGGGTCTTGGTGGTGGGTTGTTTTTTTATTCGTGGATTTTTTTTTGATTGTTAATGTTAGCTTCCTCCCCGATAAATTGATGTCAACTGGTAAGTATGGGTACTGGCTCCACTTGGATTTATTTGTTTGTTGCCATACTGGCATTTTTTGAGCCGTGTTATTGATGTTTACATGAGTAAGGGATAAGGTATGGTAGTTGATTGATTAATCCATTCATTAATCGGAAGTTTTGAGTAATCGTCTCTGCGAGCTGAGGGGATTGTTTATTCTTTTGTTATTTTCAAAATCCAGAGTCGAGATTAAATTAATTGCTTATCGCCTATCGTCTATTGATTTGATTGTCCCCTACGCTAAAAGTCGAACCATGGTAATCAAAATCCTCTCTTTTCTCCAAAAATATACGTAGAGGGTATTTAAAAGTTCCCCATCAAGCGCCTGTGCGACGCGTCCATCTCATGATAACCCTCCGCGAACTCGAATATCTTATCTGTGATACATGCTTCGTGGAGGTCAAGTGGGCTGGGTTTGAGCAGGAGGCCCTTGTAGATTCCCATCAAGGAGCAGGTTTCCTCTTGAGTTTCGCAGTTCATGAAGCCGTAGTGACATCCACTGCCCGATGTGGAGAATACTCGGCCGGGTCGTTGATCACGAGGAATTGTTTGGCGACCAGACGGAAGGGCGAAGGCCGCTTGGGGGATCGAATTTTCTCGATTCATATGCGTGCAAAAATTCGGAAAAGGTGGCGGTTTGCACAGGATTCAGACTATGGAGCACACCTACATCTTCGAATAGTTTGTTCCCGACGAGTAGTTTTCCGTAAAGGTTTCCGAAGGATTTCTCGCGTTCGTCGAGGCAGGCACAATATCCCAAGTCGAACCAAGCATCGTCGATTGGACTGGGGCGCATCATATGTAAAGCAAGAGCTAGGACTTAGTAGCACTGTCTTTTAGCATCTGTTTCTGGCTCATCGAGCTTCCTGAGTTGGTCCTCATTGTCCAGATATGATCGTGCTTTGTCAAAAAATGTGGCTGCGTACTTGTCCATCGACTCTTCCTGCATTATGGGCTTATCTAGATATTCTGTGTTCCTCAGGAACCAAGGGAAGTATCCACCTCGGCATTGCTCAGGGATTTTGTACAAGAATTCCTTGATCCTATTAACAAGCGTACCTTCGACTTGCCACTTATGGATATCCTTAGTGGGAATGCCACAAAGATGTAGGCCTTTGTAAAGCCCTATAAGCTTGCACTTATCAGCAAACGAGGTGAAGTAATAGAAGCCGAAGTCCGCACAAACGTCCTCCTCTTCAGGCAGCATATCATATCGGATTCTTGTGTCTGCAGAGGTTACGCGACGTTTGTCGTTGAAGAAGCGATGAGTTACAGATCACTTTTCTCCGCATGACGAGCTACAGTAAGAGTCCATCTGGCTTATACTGCATCTTCTGGAAGTTGGTTTAGAGCATGTCGATCATTTTTCAACATACTCCTCTTCGTCACTGAGGGTACTGGAAAATTCTGGCTGAAAGGTGAATGAATTTCCTTCACACGAAAGTCTGGATTATCTGTGTCAGCTCTCTAGTCGCGCAAATTCGATTACGAATGTCGGGTTTATGTGGTCATACCGCGGGATGCTTCAGTTCAACCTTCATCCCCCTCCACTCTATTTCAGACTTTCTCTGCGTCCTGCTAGGATCGTAGTTGGTGGGTCGCTGCCTTCACCGGTAGAGGGCATCTTTTTTTTTTGGCTGATCCCCTTTTCGATCTCTGACTTTAACTCCTTGAGACATTCTTGTAGTTGTATCAGAGCGTTCGATAGTTTCTCTGAATTGCCAGCCGTCAATGCCGATATACTGCAGATAGACCATGGCTTAAACGGAGAAATTTCCAGCACATGGAATAGCTATATTTACTGCAACCGAAGTATGGAAGCAACAGACCAAAGTTTGGTCCAACCCTACTCAAATGCAAGAATATCTGCACCTCGGCATGTACATTGAGCTCCTGTTTCTGTATGTCGCTAAAACAATCCCTTGTTTTAGGCACAGACCATTTCTGGCCGATTACCTTCTTGGCTATCGCTGAATCTAGAGGTATGCCAAGGCTGTGAATGCCCGTTCGAGGCTGAGAGGGTTTTGGAGCGCCCGTTGTGTGACGATATCACGAGATATAGGGATTATCGTGACCTTTCAGAAGCTCGGGCTTGGCTTCAAACATCTGTGGATGTCTCTAAAGCGACACACAGCCTGCTGAGGAAGCAAATATCTTCACATAGTTCCTTGGCTTGAGTTGTGCTGTGTGGTGAACATAGGAGCAGTTCTCGGGCTAGCTTCGTCATGCGTACCCCGTAAGCTCTTGTAGCAATGACAGTATTTGAAACTCAACGCCCGGCCGGGTAAATCCTTGCTGAAGATCAGTTGAGGACGAGCTCGAAGGTGCCGACAGGCTGGGACAAAGTTGTCGTCTTCATCATCATGGAAAATGCGACAGCATTCCTTCAAGTTCGACTTCAGGTTTGGGACATAGGTGCTCTCGAGCCGAGGACAATAGTACGTGAGCATCTCGCTCCGCAATGAATGAAGAAATTCTTTTTTCTAAGGCATCTCAGCTTTCAACTTGTACTGCACACCTGGTTGATGGATCCTTACCTCCTTTGTGAGAGGATATATTTCTTAGTAACAAACTCAAGTTTGAAAAAGTAGCGTGGTCAGAATCTCCAAAACCTTCGTTTCAACATCCAAATTGTAAACCCGTCCTGTCCCTCTTTCATATCAGAGCTTGCGACAAACCCTTCGCCTTTAACAGTAGCAGCTAACTCAGCTAAGCAATCCTGAAACTTCCTTTTCAGCTTGTAGTGACCATTGTTTTGGATTTGGTGAGCCTAGTTTGTTTTGATGCTACTTACATCGTTTTGATTTTCTGGCTCTCCATCTTCATCGTCATAGAGTGAACAAACTGGCTCCGCCAGTCCATCATTTCGAAGCGAGAGGAGGTTTGAAAGGGCGATGAATTCACGCTGGTCCAAGCCAGGGAACTTCGACTCAAATAGATCACCCATGACGTCGGTGTCGGTATCGGTGAGGTGAGGTTGGAAGAAGAACATGAATGAGGGAATTGCAACACAACTGAAACATTCACTCGATGTCTAGCGTCGAGTCACATGGAATCTACGAATTTCTGGTCGCTTTGAGCAGATCATCTGACCCGTCCTGAATTCACTATAATCTCACTGTTAGAATCCGATGTTAACAACATATTTTCAGGTTGGCTGTCCAGACATAATATGATTTACTCCCATTATGATGTTCAAACCCAACTCGAAGGTCCAATTGAATCTATCTCATACATTGACATCGAGTTCACCCCCCCCAGTCCCTGCATACATGTCCCTCGAGTGGACAGCTCAAAGATTCACCTAGCAAGACTACAACTCGAACAGTGACAAAGACTTTTCGCTCAATGTATCTACCTCCATTCAATTGTTCAACAGTACAGGCTACGCGGCATAATCTTCGAGGCCGTGTTTTATCCTACACAGCTGGGCATAGCATAAGCACCTTGAGGTGAACACAAATTGATCCCCTTTCTCACGCCATGGCTCGTCTACGGACGACGCTGTATTGTTCAGACATGAAGTCTGGCTTATCATTCAATGGTGGCTAGACACTTTACTAGGTCAGCAAGCTATTGATATGGAAATGAAGCAACTATGTAAGAAGTGACTAGTAGGGTGCACGAACGTCGGAGACACTTTTCAATGATTTGTGAAGCAAGTTGAAGAGAAGACGTTGTGTTAAATATACGCCATGGCAAGAGCTTAGATGCTCGGAAAGACCGCAAAGCAGACCTATAGCCCCTTATCATAGCCAGTTCACTCGATCTTGAAAATGCTCGTCATATATCTCTCATTAAGATATAACATCAAATACAGTATACTCCCAGAAATGCAGTATCAAAATGCGTGGTATCATGCGTGCGTACAGGTCCCCCCAAAGACAACAGCAAAAAGCATTGGAACGGACGTTCACCCTCAGCTCAAAAATCATCCTCATCATCATCATCATCCAGATCCAAATCAAGGGTAGCCTTTGGCTTAGGCTTCGGCGCAGAACTCGACCCACTGCCAGTCGCAGCAGACCCAGCCTGAACAGCCGCCTTCGCAGCCTCCCCAACGCGACTCGACTCCTCCACTTGCGCCGCCACCGGCGCATCCACGACCCCAAATCCCTCAGCCTCGCGAATCAACCTCTCAACCTCCTGATCCGAATCAAAGCCCGGCCGCCCTTCCACAGCAGCCAGCTGAATTTGCCCCATAAGCCCCAACCGTATCCGGTCCTCCATCGGATAAGGCAACATGTACATCTGCCGCGTCATATTCGCCGACTCATCCAACCAAGACGTCGCATCCTTCGTCACCCGAGCCACCGGCTCCGCCCCCTCCTCATTATTCCCATTCATCCCCGTCATCTCCGCATCGTCCCCCCTAACCCGCGCCTTAGCCCCTTCCTCCGCATCCGCCGCCGCCTGATGGTTATATTTACTAATCCGCCGCGCAAAATCAAGCAACAGCCGATAATCTACCTCCTTTATGCCCCGTAGCTTCGCATGCTGGTTGTCTCCTTCATCCCTCATCTCTACGTCGCTGTCATCGTCGGAACTGTCGCTGTCGGAGCTGTCCACCTTGTGGGAGGAGCAGGTTGTGCGGATCTCCTTCTCGTATCCCACGACTGTTTTGATGATGCCTTTTACTTTGTCTTCGAGGTCTGCCGCTTCGCTGCGTAGGCGGAGGATCCGCGCGTAGTTGTCTTGGTGGGTGCGGAGGGTTTGGATCGCGGATGTGAGGGTGGTGTCGGCGTCGAGGAGGTTGACGGCTGCTGCTGGCGCACCGGCAGCTGTTGGGGAAGTTGTGAGGCTGGTTATTAGGGTGTTGAGCCTGTTCTCGAGGGTTGAGAGGGTAGTTTGGAATTCGGTGTTCATATTTTTTTTTTCTTTATTCTTGCTGCTGGTGTGGTGGTTTATATGGGGTTAGAGCATTGGTGGGGGTTTGTTGGGTTGGTGTGGGTATGACTGGGTGGGCGGGCAATTGGATTGGATTGTGGCGTGGCTTGTGGAAAGAGGTATTGGGTGAGGTCCGAGGGAGGCGGTTTCAGGTTCGTGAGTAGATGTCCATTGATTGACTGAGAATCGGGAGGAGCTTCAGATTCTTGGTCGGTTTCGCGCAAACAAGGCCGATATCATATCACGTGGATGTAACTAGGTGATTAGCCAATCAGTGACCAGCACTTTTGTCTATATCTACGAATGTGCCACGACAGGTGTGTGGGAGTGTCCTTCGGCGCGTATTATTTATGGAGTGATCTGTGTACAGGTCGATCTGTTAGAAGGTAGGCCACCGTTTCTTTGCTCGATTCCTAGGTTATTATCGGGAATCTGATATGTATAGTTAAAAGGATGTCATAGCTAGCCAGGACTATCTACAAGATGTTTTCATCTATACCGCACGCAAAAAGGGAAACATGTAAACCAACCCGGTAAACCATGGGTATTCCTAGAAACCAATCTAGACAGCAAGGAAAACATCAAGTCTAAGTAATGGAAACAGGATATCCAGGCACGCTAAATGCTCAAAGATCTAACCAAGAACAAAAGACACAGGAACGCCGCAATGATTTCAAACATCAAATGAACGATAAATATACAGAACCGTAACCGGGGTTCTCCTTTTTTTTAGGGAATGACTAGGCCAAGAGGCCTCAGATTCAGTCGTCGAACAACTTCTTCATAAAGTTGTGGGCGAGTTCAACTCCGGCGCTGATATTCATTAGTGAATACTTTGGGTCGGGATAGATGGGGCAAAGGGAACATACAAGGTAGCTGCGTTGGCGGGAACCGCTCTGGCCAAGGCCGGGCCGAATCCAGGGAAGAAAGCCTTGAAACCGCCGCTGGCGTAGACGGTCCGGATAGTCCCGCCAATAGTGGGCTTACCCGGGGCGCTCTGCAACCGCGACTTAATGGTGTCGACGGGGAAAACGGGAATCCACATGGCAATACCAGCCGCACCACCAGCAGCCAAGACAGCTGGCATGGAGAGTTGGCCTGTGGCATTGCCATTCGCATCCTTAGGTGTCAGGGAGCGCTTGATATACTCGTAAGCGGCGAAGTAGGCGGCCGATCCGGGTCCGTCACGAGCCAGCGTCATTGCGCTTCCTCGGAAAACACTGCGGATACCGCCCTCCTTGTACAATTGCCGAACCACATCCAGACCACCGGAGTACTTAGGCTTCTGTCCCGGAGGAGGAGGGTTCTGGCCTTGGATTTGTAAGAGCACCTTCACACGCTCAAAGGGGGCCGTGATCAAGGTCATGGGAATGGCGGAGAAGAAACCGGCTGCAGAAATCTGACCAATGCTGTACTGAGGGGTGTTGTTCTCCACACGCACTTCGGAGAATTTGCTGACAAGCGTCTTGCCCACGTCATAACCCTGTGGACTTGTTAGCGTATAATCTAGGGGGCGCGAGAAATTCCTGTATTCCAATTGATACATACCCAGAAGCTGACAGCAACTAGAAGGCAGTTAGTGACCTATTTGTAGGTAATGGTGTATGGGAATGGAAACTCACACATAGGGGTGACTCCCACCAAAGGAGCCGAAACACCAGCATACAATCCCTGCATCTGGTTAACACGATATCTTAGAGTTGTGCAGAGCAAAGGCTTACGCGAACAAGGCCCTCACGGGCGACCGTCCTCTTCACGACATCAATTGCACCGCTGTAAACCCCCTTCTCCGCAGTCTGGAGGCGGACCTTGACCAGGTCGAAAGGATGTCCGACGATAACCGCGCAGACACCACCGGCAGCACCAGCAGCGAGGGAACGAATCTGCGCAATAGTCTGGTTGACAGCCTTTGGCTCTGCGAGCTTGACATCGTCCCGGATTGTCTCCGGTGTAGAGGCAGACGCGGAGGACATGATGGCGGGAGGTCCGAGAGCGGGGAAAACTGAACGCGGGGGAGAAGACGAGGGTAAAGATAGTACGAGAGAGGTGTTTGAAAAGAGTGCCGGGGGTCGCCGGGGTTCAGTGAGAGGAGTGTTGGGATTTAAAGGAAGCGGATGCCGGAAGACAACAAAATCAATCTCACTGGGAGAAGAGCGACTGAAGAAAGATAATTAACTTAACTCCAACAGGTCGAAAGCCTGGAGACGGCCGAGGCCGAGCAATAGGAGGATTACCGGAATAGGACACCCCGTGACTTGGACCTCGGCTCGGTGCGGGTCAACTGGGGTTCCGATACCGAGTTGATCACGATGCTCAATCCCGAGTGATTCAATCCAAGTGCCGTGCTGCCTTGACTACGGAGTCGGTACGTTGTGGTGAGAAACAATATTGCGCTAATTCCAGGTCATGATGTTGGACACACCTCCCTATATAGATACCTGATCACTCACATATGCTGCAACCCTTCCGTGACATCGCCAGGTCAGAGTGCCGGGTGAACGGGCGCCAAACTCCAAATAGTTGGCTGCCATTACTCCGGCGCGCTTCGTCAAAGCGACCAGATGTATGTAACGGACGACAGGAACTTTTTAATGAATTAATATATCCAACCTGACCACATCACTATCTTCATTCACCATCTGAACGGCGTCGAGTGATCTCCTTTCTTTTGTCTTGCCAAGCAATCACATGCGGAGAACTGGCATGGGATGCACGTGCGTCTTCCCTTAGAATGGACTCTGGTGCCTTAGGTGTTTACTTACTCCATGTAGTACTTGTCGGGCAATTAAATTGACCGCCCCTTGACACCGCCTTCGTTCGTCCTCTTCCTATCTATACCCCCAACTAGTCTACATACAATCAACAAAGTAGTTTAGTCAAATACAATCAGTTTTCATCGAGCATCATTTCTACAAGGGGGAGGGATAAGGCGTTGTTTAATGGTTACCACAGTGTCCGATCTCAGTACTGTTATTCAAGGAGAGAAAACAGATAGCTCTTGATCTAATTGCTCTACGACGGAAAATCTTCCGACCCGTACGCCAGTTCGATCACTAAGGATAACAAGTTATGCTTCGCATTAACAAAAGTGAAAAAGGTCAAATGGATGTAAGAATTATGAATCATTTCAAATTAGTAAGTCATAACACAGCTATGGCTGAGTTGTCACTAAGTATCTACCGTCATAAACGTAGGAACCGTTACAAACACATGTACAGTACAGGAGAGGCCGGATTCTTCGGACCCCGACACAAGAAATCATCACCCGGGCATAACAAATCAAGCGAGGAATGGCTGGGAATTATGAACACCATCGCTTTTTTTAAGGACTCGGTCATTCATTAAAATAAGGCATTTAGAGAACGAAGAAGGCGGCGAGCGCAAGGGCACCCAAGGCGCCGCTACCGATGACAGTCTTGGAAGCAGCGGACTCGCCGGTCGAGGAGCTGGAGGGAGCGGTCTCGGTCGCGCTGCTACCGCCGCTAGAACCACCGTTAGAGCCGTTGGTGGAGCTGCCGCCGTTGGAGCCAGTCTCGGAGGAGCTGGAGCCATCGGTGGTGGTGCTTGCAGCAGTGCTCAGGGTGCTAGAACCGGTCACGGTAGCAGAGGAAGAATGACCGGTCTTAGAGGCATCAGTACCAGTGGCAGAAGCAGAGCCACTAGTCTTGGAGGCATCAGTGCCAGTAGCGGTAGCACCAGTTCCCGTGGAGGAAGCAGAGTCGCCGGTCTTGGAAGCACCAGTGCCGGTAGCGGTAGCACCAGTTCCCGTGGAGGAAGCAGAGTCGCCGGTCTTAGAAGCACCAGTGCCGGTAGCAGAGGCAGAGTCACCGGTCTTAGTACCAGTAGCACTGCTGCCAGATCCAGAGGAAGAGCCGGAGTTGGGGCAAGCAGCAAGAGCGGCAGCGACGACAGCGGCGGAATCATCGTTAGGGCAAGCCTGGGAAGTGCAATCGCGGATACCCCACTGGTAGTTGTTAGACTTGCACAGGCAAGCCAAGTCCCCGCTAGAACAGCCCAATTCAGAAGCCTTGCCGTTCATGTTGTTGATACACATTTGCTAAAAGAGAAGGATCAGTGACGGTTCTTCCAGGGTAAGTATCAGCAGTTATAAGCATACAGCGCATTCGCCGACGGAGACATCAGCGCTCACCATGCTGGCAGCAGCCAGCATAGCCAGAGAGTAGAAAGCAGCGGTCTTCATGATGACGGAAGTTGTGAGGCTGGAAGTGAAGAAAGTCGAAGGCAAGGTAGAAGATAGACAATCGGTGGGGATGGAGCGTCAGCCAAGTGATCAAGGGAGGAAGCTGGATGGATTGTGGCAGGGGAAAAGAAGGGCAAGAGATCGGAGGGGGAAGGAACTGGTTTAAAAAGACAGGAAGCGACGCGCCAATCTCAGCTCTATTCCAAGCTTCTCGTAAACAATAAGAATTTTTCAGTTCCCATTTTCTTTTTCATTTTTCCTTTTTCCTTTTTTTTCCCCTTTGACCCTTCTCTAATGCGATCGTCACTGGCTACCGCGCGGCTGGTTATCCAAGGTATTCAGCCAACGTGGCTAGGGCATCAACACGGACCAATTCCTATGCGAGGTGAAGTCATCGACCAGCCCACCGAATTTGGTCTTAATCTTGGCCTGCAAGGTAAATTGTTTGGACCGTTCGATTTATCACGGCCTATGAACTCGGCCGCCACCGATCCACTTCAGCCCACTTGGTCCTACCCAGCCTTCTCATAGGACACGCGCACTTAGTGCGCGATAGTTTGGGTGGATTCAAGATTAGTTTTTATTTTCCCGTTTTCTTATTTTCTTTTGTTGCTCCCATCGTATCCATGGAAATCAAAGGAACAGCGTGGGTGAAGTCCGTTCGGTTCTGAAGAGATAGGCAGGCATAGGCCGAAAGTGCGATTAGACAATCCTAAGACTTTCCGATAACCATGGATGAATCACTCTCCTCGTTTCCTTTTCCGTTTCAGCCCGGTTTGCATGAAGAAAGGTACCACGCATCCTGCAAGAGAGTGATGATGGTGTTGAAAGTGGCATTACATTCTGAAATTAACATCTTCTATGGCCCTGTCTCTTCATGCAGCCTGCAAGATGGTTTTACTAACTTGGTATCAAAAACAGGGACTTGGTACTACGGGCGACGTCAAAGGCAGCGTCATGGTGACTGCCCGATATCAAGGATAGGAAGTAAATCCGCGCTCTTGACCGACTGAAAGGAAAGGGATCGCCGGTGGATCCGATCATCGCGACCAACAGATCGTGATTGGAATAACATTTGCCAATCGTTCACTTGGATGGTGGATCGCTACTTGAGTAGGAATGGGCATCACCAGCCACACTTCCCCACTACCTTGAGGGGGTCTTCCGGTGGCGCCTCTGACTCGCTTGTGGAGAAAGCTCTCTTTGCCTTTGGTTTTCCGCCACCATTGCCTACGGCAACCTTTTGCGCTATATCATGGGAACAATTGCTCTGGCCCGTTCCAATGTCTTCGGGTGGCTATCGGAGACCCTCTGACTGTCTCTAATCCCACGTTAGATATTCAGGACCTCAGGGTCAGTTTTCCAGCCATCGCAATCCATGCGGGGTGGCTGGGACGAAGAATGGCAAAGGAATGTTACACCGTTATGTAGTGCGTGTGTTCAGCTGCAGTAAACAAGGGTAGTGTTTGAAGCAGTAAAGATAAAAAGAATACTTCCAAAAAAAAAAAAAAAAAAAAAAAAAAAAAAAAAATGTTCAACGCTAAGCGC